>NW_023276807.1:43671004-43810462 GCF_003668045.3 Cricetulus griseus
AGGAGAGTTAGGAGGGGAGAGGAGAACATGTTGGATCAGGAAGATTGAGTTGGGGGATGAATAGAGGAGAGCAAGAAAAGAGATACCTCAACAAAAGGAGCCATTATAGCTTTAAAGAGAAATCTGGCACTAGGGAAATGTCCAAAAATCCACAAGGATTATACCAACTAAGAATCTAAGCAATTGGGGGAGGGCTACATTAAATGCCCTTCCCCAATAATAAGAACTATGATTACTATATATGCCATCCTGGAGTCTTCATCTAGTAGCTGATGGAAGCAGAACCAGAGATCCACAGCTAAACACTGAGCTGAACTCCTGTAATCCAGTTGTAGAGATGGAGGAATGATGAACAAAGGGGCAAGACCATTCTGGGGAAACCCACAGAAACAGCTGACCTGAGCAAGTGGGAGCTCATGGACCCCAGCCAGACAGCTGGAGAATCAGCATTAGGACTGAACCAGTGCTTGGGTGACAGTTAGGAGGCAAACCTCTTGATTTATACAGAGTCCCTTTATTTAAGAGCACTCATAATTATTGCTGTGTGCTGCATAGACTTATCTTCAGTATACTTGTCTATGAATATTCCACTTTACTTAGTATGAACAATTCCTTTAGCCCCTCTTGGAAACTCTGAAATATTTAAATACACAAATTAGATTTACTTAAAGGCTAGAATGAATGTAGGGCAAATGGCTCAGTGGGTAAAATACTACTGTGATAGCATGAAGACTTGAATGAGATTCTCAGTACTCATATGAAAGGTTGGGTGTGGCTGTACATTGTTGTTACATCAGTACTGGAAGGGCAGGGTAGACGAGTAGATCCCAGGGTTCATTGGCCAGCAAGTCTAGCCACACAGAAAACTCTAGTTTATTAAGAGACCCTGTCTCAAACAAATAAAACAAGAAGCAGATTAGAAAGACATCCTAATATCAACCTCCGACCTCTATGCACTCCTGCATAGGCAAATATACACACATCGGTACACACATATAACAAAAATGGAGAACAAGAACATGCAAAGAAATATATGTACAATTCATGGACTACAATATTAAAATTTGATATCTGAACCAGTTGATCAGCAGTCAAATAATCTGTTAACATGTGCTCACAAGAAAAATGCATTTTTAAAGAGCTTTTCAAATTCTCATGATTGGCATGAAGGTTATGGGAGAAAAAGATTCTTACTGAGGAAAAATGAATTCTAAGCCTAGATAAGAATCTAGGAGATGTGGGAAAATTTTCCCTGAATTCTGCTCATATTAGCAGCCCTAGGAAGCAACCAGTAAGCACATCTTCTGTGAGTACATAGTTCAGATGGTTCCTTTCCTATGTATATTTATACCAAGCTCTGTGTGAATCTCTTAGAAGTCACTTCATACTCTAGCCCAGGTACTTAACTTTTATCTCTCACATTTCACAAAGGCTTCTAGGTTATCCTCTACTTCATAACAAGTGTGATGGAGTCCCTTTCCCTAAAGCACTCATTTCCTAATTATTAGTCTATCCTTTTGTCTTTCCACACATTCTGGAGTTGAAGAACTGGGGTTGAAGACTGTGGTATAAATCACATATTTTCTGATACATTCTCAACTTTTATTATGGTTTTTCTGTCCCTACTAAATTATTGATCCTTGCTCTGCTCTATTTCATGTGACCTCCATGGTCTTTTCTCTGTATTGCATCCTAATGTACCAAATATTAAATCACATCATTTCCCTAAATGCCTGTGACCACAAAAATGGAGTATTCCCAAGTGAATTTCCAAAATTTTAATTAATAAACGAGATTTCATATGTTTAATCTTCTCCCATCAGGTGACAGTGGGTTAAAAAAGTTCTAAAATTTTATGGTCTGCTTCCCTGTAAGGGATAGATTACCCCAGTTTTCCTACATCATTTCCAGTGCCAGGAATGATCATTTGGAGGAGATTTGTGCTCCCAAGACCCTTCTCACCTTTCTAAGGTAAAATCCTCCACTTCCACATTTCCATTACTTTCTCATGTCAAGCAATTTTCTGCCTATTGATTATTCCAAACAGAGCCCAGCTATATTGTTTGCATAGAAAACAAAAACAGAACTATTCCATTGCTTTGACCTTTGCACCCATTTCAGGAGCCTTTTGAGCATAATGCATTGGAGAAAAAAGTATACTTTGCACCTAATACTTTCAATACTTTTAATCAAGGTTATCTCTGCCACCAACTTCTGAATATAGAAAATCAACCGCTAAAATTTATTTTTCTAGCCAATCTAAAACAAACCCCTGGATTATTATTATTAGTTATTTTCAAATTTTTATTTGTTCATATGAAATATCACCTGCAGGAGATTATAAAATTCATGAGGTTATGACTGGAGGAGAGATGGCTCAGCATATGACTCAAGTATCAGATGGATCAAACCCTGTATGCACTAGTTAGTTTTTTAAATTTTTATTTGTTTATGTGAAGTATCACCTGCAGTGAATTATAAAATCCATGAAGTCATGGCTGGTGAGATGGCTCAGTAGTTAAGAATTCTTGTTTTACAGAGGACCAGAGTGCAGTTTCCAGAGCCCACACTAGTTAGCTACCTGTCATTCCAGTTTGAGGGATCCAGTTCTCTCTTCTGGCCTCTTCAGTCATCTACATACATGTGCACATATCGATACACAATGCATACAAATGAAAAAGGAGAAAAATTAATTATTACAAATAAAGATTCATAGTCACGATTCTTTTTTAAATAAGGAGTAGACTACAGTATCTAAAATTGAATCAAAGTAACTAAAATTTAATAGCATTCTATATTTTTCCTTAAGTAAATATACATGCTCTAAACAGCAATAGAGGTTATAGAAGATTTTAAGATCCTAGAAAATGTTGAACAGAAGAAAAGAGGGCTACATCAGATATTGATACACACATAAACTATCTATGTACCTGACAATAATTATCTTGCCAAGTACTATAGTTATTTTTGTATAGTATTCTAAAATGTATCCTATAGAAATTTTTAAAATGGAAGGAAGAAATACAATTACTTCCCTTCATGTCTGTAATATGTTGATAATGTTGGAATATGTTACAAGCAGGCTGTCTTCATCAATGCCTGATTTACATGTTCCAAATGCTGAGTAGTGTTCCCCCAATGGTTATAAAATATCACTTAGCAATGAAGACATTGAAGTAGAGATTAAGATGATCCTTTGTGTCAAGACCCTTTGATATTTATCTGTTGCACCATGCTGGAAAACTACATCAATGTCAATGGAGATTGTTCTAATTAACTTCCTAATGACAGCCTCAAAAACACTTACCTACTGCTTCTGAAAATAAAAACAATAAGATGACTCACATTTTAGGTTTCCTCACTTGCAACATGTTACAATTGAATGTAGCCATGTAACTGATAATACATGATAGGAAATCCATGGCTGTCAAAAAGGTTGTAACTTTAACTCAAAGCCAACTAATTTCATCCACATTTAGAAAACAAAATATAAGAAAATAATATAAAAACTTGAAATTAAGTTCAAGTGAGCAAGCATATTTACTTTGGTTTGTTTATGTCAGAAATAGTAGGTCATAATAAAATCAATCAAATTAAATAGATAAAAAGCTAAATGAATTAAAATAATTCTGTGTAAATAAAAATAGAAATGGGAGTGAACCAAATTCCAGGGAACTGAAAAAGTCTATTCATAGTCCTGAAGAAGTTATGTATCATGATGAGTAAATCTCGTTTTATTGAACAGATTTTGTTGTGTTTGAGGGAGTGAAGAACAAATGAAACTTTGGGCAAATGTAGTGAGATTTATTTATTTATTTATTTATTTATTTATTTATTTATTTATTTTCACTGTCTCCAATGGCTCAGTCTAGCAATGTTTGACTTTCTGATATTTGAATATGTGAGTAGAATCTAAAATAAAATTGGCTTGATACAAGATATACATCCATGTGTTTTTAAAGGGCTAATTAGTTGAAAACTGAGGGATGTTTATGATGCCTACATGAGTGTGGGTTCTGTTGTTCTACAATCTGGTTTGCTCATGGCATCATAGGTTTATTATAGATAGAGTTACTGCTCCACATGGCTAGTGTTCCCTTTGTATATCAGAACAGCATGCTCTACATCAAAATTTACATGGCCAACATAAAGAAACAAGAAACATAAGAAAAGTTTACATTCATAACAATATGTGGAAAATACTATTGAAAGAGAAGAGGGCTTGGAAATCTCAGTCATTACAAGTATGAATTTTATTTTTAATTATGGATATATGTGTTTTTATGTGTGTGTACTTGTGCTCAGGTATTCTGGTGGCTACAGAGGGCAGAATCTACTAGATCTATTGGATGAGTTACAGGAGGTTTTGTTTACCTGACATCAGTGCTGGAAATGGAATCCTCTGCAAGATCATAACAGGCTCTTAACCAATGGGGCATCTCCCAGGCTTGAAAATCCCAGTCTTTATGTATTCGCTTGCTAGCTATAACTCAGGCACATTATGTAATTAGTACTTTTCACATTTCTATACATAAACATGGTTCTTCTTTGATTGGGGACCAACTGCCACATAACCACTATATAAATTGCATTTTCTTTGAGGATTACATTGTTCCCATTTAACATTGTTTTGTAATTTTCTAACAGCTAAATTATATTCCAAATATATCATACTCATTCCAATACCAGCTGAAATCTGCAGATACTTGTCACGACTATATCAAATGTACAAGTTATAATACTATAAGCAATTTTCTAGTAGCTTGTCCAGGTTTATATAAACAGACCACTCATAGGAGGAACATTAGTTCACCTGTATTTCATTTCCTATTATTTTCTTATTCTTATTCAACTCTTCCAGTACATTTTAACCTTCTGGAAGACATTGACAATTCTCTTTCTCTTTCTAGTTACCTGTCTGCCTATAGCACACAGAAATCCAGGATTGATTGGTAAATGGAACCCCATTAGGAGAAGCTGCTGCCTTAGACAGTTGCTGAATCTTGCTAGTTGTGTTCTGCAAGCATTTTAGTAGATTGTTCTCTCTATTGTCAGTGCAGCACTGTGACACATCCAGTAAATTTCCTTCATCAGAATGGGCACCGTTGGCTCATATACCTCATGCTTCAGATTTTATTGTACCATATTTTCTCTCTAGAAGACTAATCTTAGTGGAGAGCACTTGGGGATAAAAGTGAATACTTTTCATAGTCGAACTATTCTTTACTAAAGGCAAGTGTTTAGTGAGTTTTCAGATCTTTTTAATTGTTTTTTTTTAATTTTTGAGATTATAATTATGTCTTTTCTCCTCTCTCTTTCCTACGCCCAAATCCTCCTATATATCACTTTCTACTCCCCTTCAAATTCATGACCAACGGTTTTTCACTAATTGCTTTTGTTTGCACATAACAGTCTGTAAAATGTCATTGTACGTATGTTTTCAGAGATGATCATTTGGCACTGAACCACCAATTTGTATGCCCTTCTCTAGTACAGATTTGCTTTAACAGAAACACCCTCTAGATTGGAGATCTGCGGTAAAGCTTTGTTTGACAGCAAAACATATTAAGAAACATCAGCATTTTTCTTATCAATAGTGTCACAAACTACCTAATAAGTGTTACCCTTGCTTATTTCTTTTGATGTATCATTTTGTGCACTTTTGATGTATCATAGTTGTTATGAGGGGTGTGTGTGTGTGTGTGTGTGTGTGTGTGTGTGTGTGTGTGTGTGTGCTGTTTTCATAATGCAGGTGTGAAGTCATAGGTCAATGATAATAAATGGGTCCTCTCCTTCCACCATGGATACTGGGGTCTAATTCAGGTTATCATTTGTGTAGTAAATTCTTTTAGGGGCTTATCTATCTCGTGGATTAATAGGAGATTTTAATAAACAAAGATCAGGAATTTCCTCTGGTCTGGAAGAATCTGAGTCTTTGAATCCTAGCACAGTCATCACTTATTCAAAGTAGTTCACTTTTTACTTGGCACTGTCATTGGTATATTATTGTTGCAGCTTCAGATGTGGCTTTGCAGAGTAGCATTGCCTTTAAGCCTGTAATTATGTATAAAAAGAAGCAAAATATTTCTACACTCACCATTTAAACATGGAAAAGTGAAAATAAGTGTAGTCCTGAAATATTTTTACTTTACAATATACCATAGATGCTATCACTAAATTCAGAAGGGGTTATAGTAAATGAGCTGTATTGACTCAGATTGTACTACAGTGCATGAGTCCATAACTTGACTATTTTCACTTGAAGTTTTTCCTCTTCTACCTGCAGTCTCATTTCTTACTTATTAATGTTTAAAACATAAAATGCAATGTTAGTATTTTCTTTATTTTCAAAGATGCACTTTCCATGCAAATATGTACATATTAAAGTATACAGGTAAATGAGTTTTAACAAAAAAAAACATACTTATGTAACTGCTTACAAAATTCCAGAAACTTTGAATATATCCCTGAAAAATATTCTGTTCCCTGTCACTACCATTATATATTATATTCAAAGATGTGTACACACACACACACACACACACACACACACACACACACACATATATATATATATATATATATATATATAAAGACATTCTGTGTTCTACATTTTTCATTAGAGAAATATTTTCAGATATGTTGTTGTGGTTTATGCATGTATCAACTGTATGCATCTTCTCCCTGGGAAATAATATTCTATTAACCCAATGAGCAGCTTTTTAAATTTGCTCCTCTATTAGTGAACAATTTAGTTGTGCTAAATACTGGATGCTACTATTGTTACTAAATACAGGATGTTCTCAAGAACTCCTGAGAAAACATCTTTGGTTCTTATATATCTTGGGTAATGTCTAGAATAAGAAACATTGTGCAAGCAGTAGATCTCTCCATGATTATTAATTTCCTGTTAGTGTGGAGTAGTTATACACTGCCTATGCCCATCAGCAGTGTGTGTAGTCCTTTTTGATCCACATTCTTGCTGCCTTACTAAATTCTGTGCTATCCCCTGCTGTATCTTTGAAGGAAATCACATCAAAAGGGTCATGTGAAATCCCGAGTTCATCTAATTATGAAAAATAAAATCAACTGTACTGATAGAGAATGACAAAATGCTTCATAATGTACAATGGAATACTATTCTGCTAACTAAAGTATGAAATCCTACTTATTCATCACAATATGAATCTTAATATCATTTTTTG
The DNA here is from genome assembly GCF_003668045.3 of Cricetulus griseus. Classification (NCBI taxonomy): domain Eukaryota; kingdom Metazoa; phylum Chordata; class Mammalia; order Rodentia; family Cricetidae; genus Cricetulus; species Cricetulus griseus. Next base: position 43,678,210 of record NW_023276807.1, read on the forward strand.
TTATTTGGGTCTGTTTTCTTTTTAGCAGTACTGGGAAGTGAGCCTAGAACTTTGTAACTTTGAGACAAGCATACTACTTTCCAGCTATATCAACTGCCATTCTGATCATTATGTTAAGTGAAATAAACTAAGACACAGCAAGAAAAGTTGACACATGAGTTGTCACATGACTTCACTCTTGTATGAACTCTGGAAGATTTGACACAGAAGTTGATAACAGAATGCTATCAGAGGTTGGGGAGATAGGAACAGTGGAAGGGTGGATATCAAAAGTTCATCAATGGATATGAAGTTTGAGTTAAATAGAAGCAAGAAACTCTAAGGTGCTAGTACCCAGCGACTGAGGATATAGCACAGTCAGTGACTGCCATGAAAGATGAAGACCTGAGTGCAGATCCCTAAGAGCTCATGTAAAACATTGGGAATGATGATGCTCACCTGTAATCTAAGTGTTGGAGAGGACAGGAAAATACCTGAAGCTTTGCTTATTGGCCATGAATTCTTGTCAAATCCATGAGGTTTAGGTTCACTGGGAAACATCTAAAAAACAAAGACAAGGATCGACTGACAGGAATATTCATTGTCAATCTCTGGTCAATATGCATGTGGCTCGTGTGAAAATTTTCCCACATTTGTACATATCCCAAGTATGTAGAACACACACATACATATACACGAAGAGAGAGAGAGAAAAAAAAGTGAGAGAGAGATCAAAAGGGAAGAGACAGAGAATCAACCCTTATGATATTGACACCTATTTCATGCTACAATCTCTCAAAAATGGTACTGTGATGGCTGAAAATGTAGGATCATACCCATGAAAATTATACCTGACCTTCCATTTCTCATTAAAATGAAGCATTCTTGAAGAAAGGTATTCTTTGATTTATACGGAGACCATTCAAAAGAATGACAAAAACAGCAGTTTTAAAAATAATTTGGGCACAGTTCAACAATTATAACCATTTCAAAAACAGTTGTGTACTTCTTAGATTCTGATAAATGGTATTTTGATGACACATTTTGGAAATGTGTTTTAACCGTCAGTGGTTTAATCAGGAGTTTGGTCTACTTCCCCAAATTATTGTAGGCCTGTAAAAAGAAAATATGTCCTGTCAGTCTGTGTCATTGAGATAATTCAGCATATCTACAAGCCACATGTTCTTGGACACCATAATACAAGTTACACCATTTAAACTTTGTGTAACCACACACCTCAGTTTCTACTTCCTTAAAAAGTACATGAGGGAACCCTAACTAAATGACTCAAAACAACATTATTTTGAAGTCAATAAAAAATGTAGAAATGCACACAGAACACTATATTTACCAACTTCTATCTCAAATTTTCATGAGCATAGCTCCTAGGAAAGATTTTCACATTTTCTTTTTAATTTAAATTCTTTAATTACTACTCATATTTACATATCCATCTCCCCATCCCCTCACCTTCCTATCCTCTCATGTTCCCTACCAAACCCCCCAATCCATCCCGAACTCCTCCCTAGGGATAGTGAGGCCCTCCACCAGGGACCTTCAAAGTCTGTCATAGTGTTTGAGGGAGGACCCAGGCCATCCTTGATGTTTCTGGGCTGCAATAGTATCCCTCCATAGTGAATGGGTTCCCAAAGTCCATTTGTGCTCTAGGGTTAAAGACCGGCTCCACTGTTAGAGGTACCATAGACTTCCCTAGCCTCCTATCTGGCACCCACAATCAGAGAGCTTGTTTTGGTCCAATGCTGTTTCCGCAGCTTTATGACTAGTGTCTCCATGCTCTCACTAGGTCAGGTCCACTGTTTCTGCAGGTCTCTCCAGCCCTGTCTTGGCTTCTTTGCTCATCCCTCCTCCCTCTCCACAACTGAATTCCAGTAGTATGGTTCATTGCTTTGCTGTGGGTGCCTGTTTCTGCTTCAAACAACTACTGGATGATAGCTCTAAGAATGGTAACCAAGGTAGACACCAATCTTATTATAGGGGAAGGGTATCAATGGCATTTTCTCCACTGGCTTGGATTCTTAGTTGGGGTCATCCCTGCGGATCCCCTAAAATTTCCTCTGTGACTGACCTCTCTCCATACCTGTACTGTCTCTCTCTATCAAAATAGAGGAGGGCAATATTTTCAGATTTTCATCTAATTGTTTTTAGTTCAACCTTCATAACAACTAACAATGAATTTCAGGAATGCCTGCCTAGAGTACATGCAGCAAAGCACCCATTTTCAGATAGTTTATTTCCTTTTCATTTTAGAACTTTTCTGTAAAATAAACTTGGTTTGACATTGGGATGAAATTAATCCGTTTGGCAACTTTTAATAAAAATCGAAGTAAAACAACTTTTAAACAGTGCCCCAATCTTTGAAGAGAGGTGCTATTTTTTTCGTACAAGTTTAGCATTTCAATTGTTACAACTTCCCTTTCTAGAAACCCAGCAATATTTTATAAGTGTTTGTGTCAGAGCACCATGAAATGAAGTGCTATTAATGTCTGTCCTGTATGTACTTTAGAGTATTGTAATTTTCTAAAGAGTAGGTAATTGCATGATTGTCTGTTATTAATTCAGCAGATGCAATTGTAAAAAACAGAACTTTTGAAAATACTTTTCATGAGTATCAAAGGACAGTACATGGTTTTGGGACCTTTAAAATTCCTGTTTTACTGGGAGTTTTGTGTCCTTTCTTCATACATGCTATTTCTCATTAACTGGATTTGAGGCAAAGAAAACAATTTTCTCCCACTTACAATGGAAATTTTAGTGAATTAAAAAGAGCAGTGATCTGGAAAAACTATGAAAAGTCACTATGTAAGTAAGTTTAACAAAGAATAGAGTGTTTATAATATGAATGTGTATTTTATCTCTTGAAATATGCACATTGTCTGTGCAGTTTTCTGACTTTTCTTACCGTTCTTGGTGTCAGAAGAAATGCCTAACAATGTAGTCAGGTGTTTTTTTCTGCAGATTTTTCATTGGAATTAGAAACAAGATTGTTTTACATGACAATCCCAGTTCCCTTCTTCCTCCTGTCCTCTCCTAACACCACCCCCCCAACTAAAACCCTACCTATCACATATACTTTCCGCTCCCCCTGGATGGTGAGGCCTTCCATAGGGTGCCATCAGAGTCTATCGTATCCTTTGGGATAGGGCCACGGCCCACTCCCGTGTGTCTTGGCTCAGGGAGTAACCCTCTATGTGGAATGGGCTCCCAAAATCCACACCTATGATAGGGATAAGTCCTAAACTACTACAGGAGTTTCCCGAAGTTTACTCACTGAAACCCATATTCCTGGGTTCTGGATCAGTCCCATGCTGGTATCCCAGCTATCAGTCTGGGGAGCAAGAATTCCCCGATATTCAGGTCAGCTGTGGAGTCAGGTGGTTAAGAAAGAGTTTAGGTAGGTCTAAAGGATGAGAGCAAGGGATTTTACTACAAGTCTTGATGATCTAAAAAAGTCCTGAAATTCAGTCAGTGAAGAATGTGTCACAGGAATCCACAGACACATGACTAGTTAGCTACTGATATAGCTTGGATGGAAACTCACCTGCGTCTTATCTTACGTTTGTGATCTTTAGCTGCCTCAAAATGGAGCAAAGCTCTTGCCACATACTTTTCTCCATGAAATACCAGCTCTGAAAACTCTTTGTTATTCACCCTTTTTCCCTTCAAATAAATTCCCTCTACTTTTACAAACTTCACCATTCTTAACTTTCAAATTATCTATTTTTTTCTGAACAACTGCTGTCAAGCAGACCAGATTTTGTTCTAAGAAGTTTATCATCCCTTTCATCTTTCAAATATGTTTTAAAGAATACCTGGTCTATCATCTCCTTACACACTTACAATCCTTATTTTTCCCTGTATCCTTATTAATAAAAACAAGACACACAGCAGCACAACAAAAATGCATTTCATTTCATCATTAATATTTTTAATAAAAGACTAATCAAGAGACTGGATAGTCATTACCACCACATTATAATCTCTCAGATTTCTTTCAAATCTAACCATTAAATGCTACAAAATTTCTCACAAAATTTTCACACCATTTTCTTTTTTATTTCATACAATACATAGTGATCATAGTTTCCTCTTTTTTGACACTTTTCAGATTCTCCCAGCCACATAAATCCACAATTTTTATTTCTCCCTGCCTTTGGCAAACAAACACAAATAAAAAACAAAAGGAAAAATACAAGAAACACACATGCATACACACAAAAACCCATAAAACCACAAAATCATAAGCTACATTATATAAGCAAAGGAACAGTAAGACCAAAAACAAAATGCCAAAACAGAGAAATATGAGACAAAATGTCTACAAAAATATCCTTGAAACAATTTTGTGTTGGCCATCTACTGTTAGACATGGGACCACCCCTTAAGTGTTGTTTGCATACCCAGTGAGATTCCATTGGAGTAAACTAATTTTTCCATTGAAAACAGTTGCCAATTGGAGATTGCTTCTAAGTTAAGGGTGGGAGATTGGGTTCACTTCTCTCTCAGTGCTGGGAGTCCATGTGGCTTGGAAATGACAGTGACAATACAGTCTTTCAAGACTCACTTCTAACATTAAGAAAGAATGCCTAAGTATCCTGAATAATTATCTCAAGACCAAGTGATTACTAAAATCCAGAGGAAAAACTGCTCATTTGCTTCTTTTCTGCATTTGTTTCACTAAACTATACTGAATAAATCATTCTATTTCTTTTGGAAAATGAAAAAAATTTATTCAGTATATAGATACATAATCAAAATTACTTTTAGGATAAATAAGTTTAGAACACTAATTTTAATAAATTTTATTTAAATTAGAAACAATTTTATTTTACATACCAATCCCACTTCTCTCTCCCTCCCATCCTTCCATGCCCACCACCAACATCCCAATCCCATTCCCCATCAACCCCTCAGGGAGGGCGAGGCCTTCCATGAGGGATCATCAAAATCTGTCAATCATTTGGGACAGGGCCTAGCTCTCCCCTGTTTATCTACATTAAGAGAGTATCCTTCTATGGGAAATGGGCCCCCGAAGTCTGTTCGTGCACTAGGGATACATCCCGGTTCCACTGCCAGAGGCCCCCATAGACTGCCCAGTGCTCATAGCTGACATCCACTTTCAGGGACCTTTGTTGGTTCCCCAGCTGTCAGACTGGGGTCCATGAGTTCCCCCTTTCTCAGGTCAGCTGTTTCTGTGAAATTTCCCAACGTGGTCTTGACCCCATTCTTGGTCACTCCTCCCTCTCTGAAAATGGATTCTAGGAGTTCAGCTCAGTGCGATGCTGTGGCTCTCTGCTTCTGCCTCTATCAGCTACTGGATGAAGACTCTAGGATGACATTTAAGATAGTCATCATTCTCATTATAGGGGAAGGATATTTAAGGTAGCCTCTCCACTATTGCTTAGGTTCCTAGTTGGGGTCAGACTTGTTGATATCTGTACAATTTCCAGTGCCAGATTTCTCTTTAAACCTATAGTAACTCCCTCTATTCATGTGTCTCCTTTCTTGTTCTTCTATATTCCTCTCCCCACTCAATCTTCCTGATCCCTCATGTTCTCCTCCCCCTCCTCTTTCTCCTGCCTCCCTCTGTCCTCCCCCATGTTCCCAATTTGTTCATGGGCTCTTGTCTTTTCTGCTTCACTGGGGGAACATGTAAGTCTCTCTTATGGACTTCCTTGTTTCCTGGCCTCTCTGGAGGTGTGGATTGTAGGCTGGTAAAACTTAGCTCTATATCTAATATCCACACTTGAGTGAGTACATACCATGTTTTTATTTCTGTTACTGGGTTACCTCATTTGGGATGGTTTCTTCTAGTTCCATCAGAAAAGAAATCAGCAATGAAAGGGGGACAAAACAACAGGCACTGTAGAAATGAAGAGAAACATCAGGTAATACTTTGAAAACCTGTACTCCAAAAAATTGGAAAACTTAAAGGAAATGCTCAATTTTCTGGATAGATATCACTTACCAAAATTAAATAAAGAACAGATAAGCAATTTAAATAGACCTATAATCCCTAATGAAGTAGAAGTAGTCATCAAAAGTCTCCCAACCAAGAAAAGCTCAGGGCCAGATGGTTTTCGTGCAGAATTTTACCAGAAATTCAAAGAACAGCTATTGCCAATACTCCTCAAATTGTTCCACACAATAGCAGAAGAATCCTTACCAAACTCTTTCTACAGGGCTACATTTACCTTGGTACAAAAGCCACACAAAGACACAGCTAATAAAGAGAACTACAGACCATTATCCCTTATGAACATGGATGCAAAAATACTCAATAAAATACTGGCGAATCAAATGCAAAAACACATCAGAAAATCATCCACCATGACCAAATAGGCTTCATCCCAGGGATGCAGGGATGGTTCAACATATGAAAATACATCAATGTACCACCACATAAACTCTCTGAAAAAGAAAAAAAAAAACACATGATCATCTCACTATATGCTGAAAAAGTCTTTGACAAAATCCAACATCCCTTCATGATAAAGGTCTTGGAGAGATCAGAAATAACAGGAACAAACCTAAGCATAATAGAGGCAACATACAGTAAACCAACAGCCAACATCAAACTAAATAGAGAGAAACTCAATGTGATTCCTCTAAACTCAGGAACAAAACAAGGCTGTCCACTCTCTCCATACCTCTTCAATGTTGTCCTTGAAGTTCTAGCTAGAGCAAAAGGGAAATAAAAGGAGATCAAGGGAATATAAATCAGAAAGGAAGAAGTCAAACTCTCACTATTTGCAGATGATATCATAGCCTACATAAGCGACCCGAAAAACTCTACCAGGGAAGACCCATAGCTGATAAACACCTTCAGCAAGGTAGCAGGATACAAGATTAACTCAAAATCAGTGGCCTTACTATATGAAGACAATAAAAGGGCTGAGAAAGAAATCAGGGAACTATCACCCTTAACATTTGCCACAAACAGCATAAAATACCTTAGGGTAATTCTAATGAAACAGGTGAAAGACCTGTACTGTAAGAATTTTCCGTCTTTAAAGAAAGAAATGAAAGAAGATACCAGAAAATGGAAAGATCTCCCATGCTCTTGGATAGGTAGTATCAACATAGTAAAAATGGCAATCTTGCCAAAAGCAATCTACAGATTCAATTCAATCCCTGTGAAAATAACAGCACAATTCTTCACAGATCTTGAAATGACAATACTCAACTTTTATATGGAAAAACAAAAGACCCAGGATAGCCAAAACAAACCTACACAATAAAGGAACTTCAGGAGGCATCACCATCCCTGACTTCAAGCTCTACTATAGAGCTATTGTAATGAAAACAGCTTGGTATTGGCACAAAACAGACAGGTAAGCCAGTTGAATCAAATTGATGACCCTGATATCAACCCACACACCTATGAACTCCTGATCATTGATAAAGCTAAAACTATAAGATGGAAAAAGAAACCATCTTCAACAAAATGGTGCTGGCATAACTGGATTCGGACATGTAGAAGATTACAGATAGACACAGTCAACAAGACAAAAGGGCAGGTCACAGAATGGGAAAAGATCTTCATCAACCCCACATCAGACAGAGGGTTGTTCTCCAAATAGACTAAGAACTCAACAAGCTGGTCAACAAAACACCAAATAATTCAATTAAATAGTGGGGTACAGAAGAAAACAGAGAATTCTCATTAGAGGAATCTAAAATGGCTGAAAGACAGTTAAGTAATTGCTCAACATCCTTAGCCATCAGGGAAATTCAAATCAAAACAACTCTGAGATACCATCCTTCACCTCTTAGTATGGCTAAAATAAATAACACCAATGACATTCTATGCTGGAGAGGATGTGAAGAAAGGGGACCACTCCTCCATTGCTGGTGGGAGTGCAAGCTTGTACAGCCAGTTTGGAAATCAGTATGGTGGTTTCTCCAGAAAATGGGTACCAGTCTACCTCATACTCCAGCAATACCACTCTTAGGCATATACAAAAGGGATTCACATTCATACAACAAGTGTATCCATGTGTATCCATGTTCATAGCAGCATTATTTGTAATAACCAGAACCTGAAAGCAAACTAGATAACCCTCAACCAATGAATGGATACAGAAAATGTGGTACATTTGCACAATTGAATACTACTCAGTGGGAAAAAAAAACCAATAGGACACTAATTATTGAAAAACATTTAATACAAGAAAGTATTGTTCAATTTAGAATATTTATTAGCACATATAAATAGACAAACCCTTGGCTTATTAATAAATAAGTTTAAATTCATTTCATAGACTTTAAAGTCATGCTAAGCAATGCTGAACCAAAGAAAGTTGGAGTCACCAACAAATAACTGACTTGACCTAAGGCCAGTCAGTGAAATAGAACTCATACTGGACACTGCTTGGATATACAAGACCCTGAGATAATATAGCTCAGGAACCTAGGGTAAAACCAAATCATATTGGTCTTAAAAAAGAAGGTAATGATAAAAATCACTCCTAATGATATTCTTCTACGCTTATAGATTGGTGCCTTGTTAGTCTTCATAAAAGAAGCTTCTTCCTGTGGCAGATGTGAACAAATACAGAGACCCACAGCCAGACATTTTGCAGAGAACTGAGAACTCAGCCAGAAACAGAATGTCTCCATCAAATCCCTTCCCTCAGAGATCAGGGAACTCCATGGAAGAGAGGATGGAAAGAGTGTAAGAGCCACAGGGGACTGATGAGGCCAAGAAACAAAGCCCTCTAAATCAACATAAGCAAATGACAAAAGAACTCACAGAAACTGAAGTAGCATGCACAGAGTCTACGCTCCCAGACTGCACGAAGTCTTCTACATTTATATTATGGCTTCCACTTTAGTGGTTTTGTGGGATTTCTGAGTGCGTGAATGAGTGGGTCTCTGATTCTTGTGCCTCTCTTTGGCTCTTTTCCAACTCCAATATGATAGCAGTTGTTTTATTTTGTTATAAGTAAATTTTAAATGAATTAAAACCTATCAATTAATGCAAAGTTTAACAACTGAACTTTTGTAACATTTTATATCTTATAGGAGAGGGAAAAATAGGATTTCGCAAATATAATATCAACTATTCCAGGGAAGGACTCATGGTCAGGAACAGTTAAATAGCATATAATAAACTCCACATGTTTCTTTTTTCCTGTGATTTTATTTGGTTATAGTTTTGCAGTATTTTTGTTGTTCTTTTGCTTATTTTTGTTTTGTTTTGTGTTTTGGATGTTGTTTTATTGTTTTCTTGGTTTGGAGAGTTTTGTTGTATTGATTTTTTATTATTCTTGAAAAAGAACTTAAAGTTGGATGGGTAGGGAGAGGATCTGGAATGAGTTGGTAGAAGGGAAAAGATGATCAAAATATATATAAATTTGAAAATTGTTCTAAATGATAAAGATACAGTAAAAAGAAAAAACAGTTCTACTGATATATCAACATTTTTATGAAGTCAGTGCTAATATCTACACTTTTGAAAATAACATCCCTGGTTATGATTAAAATGATCTATATATAGATAAAAATATGAATACTAGTGAATTTCACCTGAAAGCTTTTTCTCTCATGTAGAAATCAGGTGGTTTATACTCTAGAGCTAAAGCAGAGGATTCATGAACTAATTGTAGCACAAGATTGGTCACCATAGCCGGGCATTGGTGGAGCACACCTTTAATCCCAGCACTAGGGAGGCAGAGGCAGGCAGATTTCTGTGAGTTCGAGGCCAGCCTGATCAACAGAGTGCCAGGACAGGCTCCAAAGCAATACAGAGAGACCCTGTCTCAAAAAAAAAAATTGGTCACCATATTCCCACTCCTAACAGAGCAAGTGACTGTCATCAGCAAGATTGTTTCATAGCCTAAAATAGGCACAAGGAACTTAACCATCATTGCTTTTAGTCAACACAAAGATAAAAATGAAAAGCATGGGGTTACTTAATCTCTCCTTGTACGAACACTTGAATGCCATAAGAGATGTTTCACACAATACTTCTGCTTATAAATCATATTCTTGAACTTAGAAACAGACCTACAACTGATTATAAAAGAGACTGGAAAGTCCACATCATGATAATAAAAACAAGTTCACATCATACTTCAAGTGCTGTTATAATTTTAAATTTCTTACTAAGACAGTCAACTGCAAGTGTATTCATGAAGATGTATATGCCTTGGTTGGCTCATTTGTAAAAATAAAGAAGTAAAATCTGCCCTTGACATCATGGAAGATAATGGTAATAACAGGGATACCAGATGTTAAATATTGTGCAGAATTATACATTTAAGTGCACATAGAGCTTTAAAAGAAATATCTAATGGTACTTAGTATTATTATTTTGCCAAAGATATCTTAAAATTCAATGAGGATCAACCTCATTTCCCTGAATTAATGTTGTTTATAGAAAATTCACAGATCAAAAGGCTAAGATGTTCCTAAGTTGGGACTCTGACTTCCTTCTTACCTGTGCAAACATGGTCTATTGTTTTGTAAGTTTTTGAGAACAGACTTCATCAACAAATGATCTTCTCTCAGTTAAAACCCAAACTCATCTATTAAAATCACATACATATCAAATACACAAATCATAAGACAACCAAGTTAATCATAGTCTTCTTTCACCATTCTTGAGCTACAGACAAATTAAATGTATCTGGCTCATGGAAATGTTTCAAATGATTAACTGTTTCATTTAATACAGACTTTTCACTATAAAAACCACACTATGATATCATGGCTCTGTAAACACCAGTACCAGATATTTGGCAGTTCTTTAAATGGTTTAATCATTGGCGAACAATGTTTTCAGTACTGATGTATAATTCTTGGCTATCCGTCAATTGAAAGACTAATTCCTTTGTTCATTTTATTCCTCTCCAAAATAACGTGTTATCTTCATGCATGACCTGTCTCAAGAGCTGTGGTTTCAAATTATAAATGAAAAGTAAAGTATCTTAATGTCTTTACTCAAATGAACAACATGCCTAATGTACCTTAAGAATTTACATAGGGAAATTGAGTTCTAAGTAGCAAATCTAAACTATTGCTAATAAAACCAAAAGAGACACAAAAAATAAAGAAAAAAATCTTTTAAAATTGAGGCCACAGAGTTTCAAGAGAAAGATTCATCCTAAATCTTACTGAGTGACATGAGACCATTGTGAAATATGAAGATTGATCAATTCTACAAAATTTTGTATTACATATGTTAGTTTCACATTTTTCTTCAAAAAATCTTAAATATTTCTCTTTCTACATACATTCATAGAAGTACATTTTCAAACATTACAGTATCTGCCATTTATGGTAAGCCCTTGTTTTCTTTCAATTTTTCAAACTTCATTTTAGGTAGATTGTATTTACTTCATAGTTACTCTAAATAGTTAACATACTCAGTACTGTGAATGCTATACTTAAATTTCAGATATGGTTCAGAGATCATATAATATCAATTAATAAATTCTTAAATAAACAGAAATTGTACATTTCCAATTCCATATTTATTGACTTGTAGTTGAGCATCTGTATAGTACATTAGAAGTTAATGATTGCTCCATATGTTCAAAGAGATGCATATTATGGAAAATAATCATCTTATTACATGTATTCTGAAAATGAAATTAAAATAACAATTATTCCTGTTGTTAATGACACACATACATGCAAAACTCACCTAATTCCTACATCTTTATAATTAATAATACATTACTGGTCTAGAGCAAACTCTTCCATCAATTTTAATTGTCACCTTTGTAAATGTATAGCTCCAATTTTGTGACTTTTGTTCCAAGGCCATCCTAATTTGCCCCCCCCAGCCTTTTTTTTTTTTTTTTACTATTTTTTTCATAAACACCAGCAGATTGGATATTTGCTTGTTTCTTGTGACTTTAGTTTAATTGCAATCAAAGGCAGAGTCTGTCATGTTTTCTATTACTTTCATCATCCCCTAATTGCCTGGCCAGTTCCTGGAAAGCTGAAAGTCCATAACTATGTTAAATGTGTGACTAATCACTTTAACATTCTGAACCATATCCTCTTCCAAGGACTTGCACCCTGGGAGGTGTCCTGCCTTCACTCTTGCTCTCACCTAGGCCATTCTCCAACCTGCTGCCTAAATGACTATTTCCAAAGACTAAGCTGATCATGTTTCCTTTATGCCTAAATTCCTGCGTAAAAGCATTTACCCTTGGCATTTCCTTCAGCATCAAACCACCTTTCCTGGACCCTGAGCTTCAGATTTCATTACGATTGCCATCCTCTTGAAAAACCTTTCTGAAAAATTTCAGACCATTAGAATTTCCCAATATAGACAACCTTTCACTTAACATTTTAACTTTTATTTAAAGACATTGATGCATTATTTGATTAAAATTGATTTTTCCCATCACTACACTGTAAAGCCCAATGGAGACACAAATAGTCTTCATGTATTGACATTCACTGTTGGCCAGAATCAAGTGAAGAATTAATTACTACTGAAAACATATTGAAAAACAAATAGTGACTGCTGTGCATAGGGACTTTTGAGGTTGTACATATATGTCATAGAAGGCATGTTGCTATTCCTTGCATGAAAGCTCTTTACATTTGATGAGGGGAAAGTGAAAGGATCTTAACTAATAGAAGTTTCATTTTTTTCATCGTACCTTTACAGCATGTTAAACTGACTTGAGATCATACATTGAAAAATGTGATTAATATCACAATGAAAAGGAATTTGAGCAAGAAGCTTTACTACATTGATAGCATTTATCACTGCAGTGTTGATTCAAGATTAGCCTGCACAAATACAAGGAGCATGGGTCAGCTGTAGGAAATGGTATTAGGTTTCTAGAATCAGGTTTGTTTTAATAGACAAAACTATTCAGATCCTATCATCAGCAATACTGTTGACCCTAGAATCTACTGACTGTGATTGATTTCCACAGCATCCTGTCATCTTTATTATTTCTCCTCAAACCATGTTCTGGTGAATGTTGCCTCTGTGCTCTACCTCATCCCAAGTTCAATGTGAAATCATCATTTTAAACAGGATTTTTACATGGAGATCCCACAGGCTAACTTTTGGTAGCTGTCATATTTCTTTTCAGAAATAATTTTCAGCTATTTAGAAAATTTTGTGATTTTAGTGATCATTTTATGACTATATGTCAAAACTCAAAATGTTGTATAGTTGATGATTGTTGTGCTAAATAAAATGGGTATCAAAGAAGAAAATTTTGAAACCTAAGAAAGACAATTGGCTCTGAATTGCATCAACAGTTTTCACAAATACAAGTGGTTAGCGGGTACATGTTCTTTTTCTTTTATTTCTTTCTGTTTTTTTAATCTTAGGAAGCTACTTGAAATGCTTTAATTTTCCCTTTCCCCATTTTATTTAAAATATATGATTTTTTCATTCAATATATCCTGATTATAGTTTTCCTTCCTACTCCTCCCAGGTACTCCCTACTTCCTGTGCCCACCAGATGCACACTCTTTGCATCTCTCATTAGAAAAGAACAGACTTCCATGAGAATGGAAACAAGCAAACATGATGAAATAAAATAAGATGAAGCAAATGATATCATGTTGATGTTGAACACAGGAACCCACCAGGGAGAAGCATCCCAAGAGCAGGCACTAGAGTCTGAGACCCAATCATTCTCTCTCAGAAGACTCATGAAAATCCTAAGCCAAAAGCTATAAAATATAAGCAGAGGACCTGGTGAAGACCCTTTTGTGCTTGCTGTTTCAGTCTCCATCAATTCATATGTGCCTTACTTAGTTGATTCAGAGAGCCTTGTTCTTCTGTTGTCCTCCATCCCCTCTGGTCCTTACTCTCTTTCTGCCTCCCTGAGGTCTGATGTAAGGTATTTTATAGAGACATCTCATTAAGAGCTGTGGGTTCAAAGGACTACCACTCTGTTTAATGTCTATCTGTGGATCTCTGCATCTGTTCCTATCTAATGCTGGAGGAAGCTTCTCTGATGATAACTAGATAACACATTGATACATGGGTGTAGTAGACTATCATTAGGAATCATGCTATCTATTGATACTTTTTGTTAGGCAATAGTGTTTAATTTTACCCTAGATTTCTGGGCCATCTGATCTTTGGTTACCCAGGGAGTGTCATGTATGGATTCCAACTTGTTGAGTGGGACTTAAGTCAAATCAAACATTAGTTGGCAAATTCCACAACTTTTGTGCCATGATTGCTATAACCTATCTTACAAGCAGGATGAAATGTAGGTTAAAGGTTTTATGACTGGGTTGGTATCCATGTTTCTCTTTCAGTAGCCTTTAGAGTACTTTATCACACCAAAAAGACTAGAATGTAGGGGTGAGGGTTCCATATAGACACCACCTCCTATTCTTGTTCATGTTCAGTGAGTTGTATGCTCCTTGTCCTTGGCAATGGGACCTCAGTTTTAAGAAAACAAGAGCAAGAACCTTTGGCTAGGCCAACCGATCCGCAACGAGGTGAGTGACCCCTGCACTTAACCAACTCCTGTCCAAAGAGTCATTCACCCAGATCTCCCCGGGCTTTTGCCTGCTTGGAGTAGACACACCCAGGCAGGGAGGAGCTCCCTGAATCTGGGTACAGTCTAATCTTCCTTCCCTTTCTGCGACCGATCTGCAACCAGGTGAGTGACGGATATCTATAGAGCATTCCATCCAAACTCAAAAGAATATAGCTTCTTCTCAGCGCCACATGGCACCTTTTCAAAAATTGACCAAATAGCAGGCAGCAAAGCAAACCTCCATAGTTCCAAAGGATTGAAATAACCCCCTGATCCTTATCAGATCACCATGCATTAAAGCTAGAATTCAACAGCAATATGAATGGCAGAAAACCTACATACTCTTGGAAAATGAATAACACACAATTGCACCATTCCTGGGTTGAGGAAGAAATAAAAAAAAATTAAAGACTTCCTAGAATTTAATGAGAACGTAGACACAACATACCCAAACTTATGGGACACTCTGAAAGCAATGCTAAGAGGAAAGTTCTTAGCACTAAGTGCCCACATGAAGAAACTGGAGAAAAGTCACATTAGAGAATTGACAGAACAACTGAAAGCATTAGAGCAAAAAGAAGCAGACTCACCAAGGAGGAGTAGATGCCAGGAAATAATCAACCTGAGAGCTGAAATCAATAAAGTAGAAACTAGGAAAACATTACATAGTCTCAATGAAACAAAGAGTTGGTTCTTTGAGAAGATCAACAAGATAGACAAACCTCTAGCCAAACTAATCAAAAGGAAGAGAGAGAACATGCTAATTAACAAAATCAGAAATGAACACAGGGATATAACAACGGACACTGAGGAAATCCAGAGAATCTTCAGGTCATACTTTGAAAACCTGTACTCCACAAAATTCGAAAATCTAAAGGAAATGGACAGTTTTCTGGAAAAATATCACTTACCAAAATTAAACCAAGATCAGATAAACAGTTTAAATCGACCCATAACTGCTAATGAAATAGAAACAGTCAACAAAAGCCTCCCAACCAAAAAAAGCCCAGGGCCAGATGGCTTCACTGCAGAATTCTCCCAGAAATTCAAACAAGAGCTGATACCAGTACTCCTCAAAATGTTCCGCACAATAGAAGCAGATGGGATATTGCCAAACTCGTTCTACAAGGCTACAATCACTTTGATACCCAAGCCACACAAAGATACAACTAAGAAAGAGAACTACAGACCAATATCCCTCATGAATATCAATGCTAAAATACTCAATAAAATATGGGTGAGTCAAATCCAAGAGCATATCAGAAAATTCATTCACCACGATCAAGTAGGCTTCATCCCAGGCATGCAAGGATGGTTCAACATACGAAAATCCATCAATGTAACCTACCATATAAACAAACTGAAAAAGAAAAACCACATGATCATCTCACTAAATGCTGAAAAAGCCTTTGACAAAATCTAACATCCCTTCATGATAAGGATCTTGGAGAGAACAGTAATAACAGAAACATATCTAAACATGATAAACGCAATATACACAAAACCAATAGCCAACATCAAACTAAATGGAGAGAAACTCAAAGCGTTTCCTCTAAAATCAGGAACAAGATAAGGCTGTCCACTCTCTCCTTACCTCTTCAATATTATACTTGAAGTTCTGGCTAGAGCAATAAGACAAGAAAAGGGGATCAAAGGGATACAAATTGGAAAGGAAGAAGTCAAACTTTCACTATTTGCAGATGACATGATAGTCTACATTAGTGACCTGAAAAACTCTACCAGAGAACTCCTACAGCTGATAAACACCTTCAGCAAGGTAGCAGGATACAAAATTAACTCAAAAAAAAAAATCTGTAGCCCTACTGTATACAGATGATAAACCCAATGAGAAAGAAATCATGGAAACATCACCTTTCACAATATCCACAAGCAACATAAAATATCTGGGGTAACACTAACCAAAAAAGTGAAAGACCTGTACAATAAGAACTTTGAGACTTTAAAGAAAGAAATTAAAGAAGATACCAGAAAATGGAAAGATCTCCCATGCTCTTGGATAGGTAGAATTAACATAGTAAAAATGGCAATCCTACCAAAAGCAATCTACAGATTCAACACAATCCCCATCAAAATCCCAACACAGTTTTTCACAGACATTGAAAGAACAATACTCAACTTTATATGGAAAAATAAAAAACCCAGGATAGCCAAAACAACTCTTTACAATAAAGGATCTTCTAGAGTCATCACCATCCCTGACTTCAAGCTCTACTATAGAGTCATAGTTCTGAAAACAGCTTGGTATTGGCACAAAAATAGACAGATAGACCACTGGAATCGAATTGAAGACCCAGATATTAACCCACGCACCTGCGAATACCTTATTTTTGACAAAGGTGTTAAATCTATACAATGGAAAAAAGATAGCATCTTCAACAAATGGTGCTGGCGCAACTGGATTCGGACATGCAGAAAATTGCAGATAGATCCATACCTGTCACCATGCATGAAACTTAAGTGCAAATGGATCAAAGATCTCTCCATAAATCCAGCCACACTGAATCTTCTAGAAGAGAAAGTGGGAATTACCCTTGAACAAATTAGCACAGGAGATCGATTCCTGAACATCACGCCAGTAGCACAGACACTGAGGTCTGCAATTAATAAATGGGACCTTCTGAAACTGAGAAGCTTCTGTAAGGAAAAGGACATAGTCAATAAAGACAAAATGACAGCCCACAGAATGGGAAAAGATCTTCACCAACCCCACATCTGACAGAGGGCTGATTTCCAAAATATACAAGGAGCTCAAGGAGCTAGCCACCAAAACACCAAAAAGTGGGGTGCAGAACTAAACAGAGAATTTTCAACAGAGGAATCTGAAATGACTGAAAGACACTAAAGAAAGTGCTCAAAATCCTCGACCATCAGAGAAATGCAACTTAAAACAACTCTGAGACACCACCTCACACCTGTCAGAATTGCTAAAATCATAAATGTTTGTTTTCATTTAAATGGGGTTTGTTATAAATGATAAAAAAATCATAAATATAACCTGCTGACTCATTCACACACAAAAAAAGAACCTTTGGCTAGAGAGGCAGGCACCTTAGGGGGGAATCTATTACTATTATTCTGACAAAAGAGCATGGAAATAGATTCCTAAATGATTTTCTTTTACATCCTTAGATTAGTGTACCTCTCAATCCTCATGACAAAATGTTTCCATGTTTCCTTCTGAAGGGATGGTGATAAACACAGAGACCATCTCTGCACTGGTCAAGGTACAGAGAATAAGAGACTTAGCCATAAATGTGACCCTATAATACACTTTTTCCTCTCAAGGCTCAGAGATATTTGCAGAAAAAACAGTTATGAAAACCAAAATGACCAGAGGCAATGAATGTCTACAAAGAAACTGTTTCTTGGACACAACATGGAAGTTTTGCATACAGAATAAACAGTCATTATACCATGTCCTTGATCTGTGCAAGCTCACAACAGACCAAATCCAAGGATGGAGGAGGAGAGGTGGGCATGAAGTCCCAGCCCTAGCTGAGGATATATTGACAATTGATAGTTTCCAGGAAGGGTTAGTTTTCTTTAATGATGTGGCTTCTGCTGAGTTTAACAGTCACCAGTGGATAGCCACAGTCCTACAAGTATATGGGCAGCATTAGAGGGCTTGGCAAGTTAAGAAAATTGAGGGAGCAAACTTGGGTGGGTAGTGTATAGTGAGAGGTTCTGAGGAGAAATGGAGGAAGGTGAATATGGCCAAAATACAAACAATATGTGAAATTCTGAAAAAAATAATGAAAAGAAAGAACATTTAAAAGGAGATGAGAGAAAGATCTCCCCAGAGATCCACTCCTCCAACTTGGATCTAGCACTGGACTATCAGTGGCTGCTAACTACATGACCTCAGTGTAAGCAGCTGATTCTAGGCACATGCCAGAAAACAGAGTTCTATGTTGGTTATCAAGTGACACTCAATGTCTCTTCTAACAGAAGAGAGTAGAAATAATAGTAAATGCCATACAATACCTAATCCAGTTTCTTTTAAGGATATGAAGCAATCCGCTGATATGATAAAGGCTAACTGAAGCTTTTCACCTATTTTATTTATATGGATCTTGTGCTGGTTCAGCGTGCAGGTATGTGACCAGTTTGTTCATGGTAGGCACTGGTTTTATGTATTCTCCTTAGACATGAAGGTACTCCATGCCCTCAAAGTCTTTACATCTTCTTGAATACAATTGCAAGTGTCCAACGTTCTCCCCCACTTCCTCCTGTCAATATCCATCCATCCCTTAGAGACAAACTCTAATGCCACCATGTTCTACAATTGTAGATTTGCAGCTCCATTTTGTCTTTCATTTATCTTTGTTCCATAACTCAGCTTGTGTTCTGCTTCATATCCTTTGTTTACTTATGTGACTTAAACATCTGTGTACTAACCAATAACAAATTTTTATCTGTAGAGCATAATTTTTTCTTTTTTAAGATTTATTTATTTTATGTGTATGGGGTGTTTCTGTAGAGCATAATTAAAGACAAGTATTTGAGGAAAGAATCTTTCATTTTGTTTTCTGATGCATGTTCTGTCTATTTTCTTCAATAATCATTTTAGTACACACAATTTCAATTTGCACAATATTCATTTCATAAAGGCATTGCATGGTTAAATTTTCTAGGACCTCAGTAGGAACAGGCCCATATGTTTGTTTAAGCATTTGCTTTGTCTAGACCATTTTTAGGTGTGTGTTTATCGCCTTCCATGTGAGTTAAGGAAGAAAAATAGTAATAAGGGTTTCTTTCCAATTACTTTGTTATCTGTTCAATAGAAAAATCATTCATTTTGTTCTATAGAGAATGGAAGTGACTGTGATAAACTCCCCATAACCTGTATTTATTGTAGCAGAAAACACTATTACCAACAAAACCTGTACAAACATGATGTCACTGAAAAAGATGAGCACTCGGAGTGCTAGAAATGTAATTTCAGATAGACCAACAATAATTCCCATACTGTCCAGCTTCATCTAATACAAAATGACAATTGGCAAAGAAACGATTTATTTCCTTCTTGGAAGAATTCCAAGTTGTCTGAACAATTGAATTTTTCTATTATGTACAACTGGTCACTAATGCTTTTCATTGGACATTGATCATGCA
The DNA here is from genome assembly GCF_003668045.3 of Cricetulus griseus. Lineage (NCBI taxonomy): Eukaryota > Metazoa > Chordata > Mammalia > Rodentia > Cricetidae > Cricetulus > Cricetulus griseus. The sequence goes on from NW_023276807.1 coordinate 43,697,829, forward strand.
TAATCTGGCCTTTTGGCCAGAAAAGAAAACATCTCAGGATGGTTTCCTAATAAAATGTGGCCACTGTCCTCATGAAAATTAATACAGAAAAAGTCTACCAAATAGTATGAGAATATGTGATATAACTATTGATTACAAAAATTATAAAACCTTGAACAAGCCCCAACCATAAACATGGGAAAGAAAATTGGCAAACTATGTGTAATCAGTGTAAGGTTTCCTAGGATCAACTTTCCTAGTATCAAACATCTAATGAGAAAATATGTGATGTGGTTTCAAGAGATATCTATGAAATCCATATTCTTTCTGTCAAAATAATGTATTTACTATTCTAAGACATTCTGTACAAGCTTTTCTTAATACATATTGTATTAATATCGATTCTTATGAAACTTCAATACCTCATTTTCATTCATATGAAAAATATGCTTGTTTTATCTTGGGATTTGTTAGGGATGCTGTGTCATTATCCTGACAGCTAGATTCAGTTACTCTACAACTTCGAAATTGTTCTTTAGAATATGACCCAAACTAGACCAGGAGAAAACTTCCTCAATATGTTTGATATGCTATATGAATGCCTGTAAGTTACTTCTAGTGTGTTTATGAGACTGACACTTCCAATAAAGCACAAATTTTTCTGCTTTGTACAGTTTTGTGTAGATTAGCAGTGTTGCTTTCGCAATTCTGGATTCCACCATCTAAAGATACTTAAACACTAGAAATTTAGACTCTAAACCAAACCACTAACTCATGGAGGTGAAAAAGCAAGTTTTCATTTACAGAATAATACAGAGTTTCAGTAATATTTGCTGGTGTAAGTGGTGTTTTAAATCTATAATGTAAAATACAAAGGCAGTTGTTCTAGCTACTAGTTGTTCTAGTAGGTAACCACAGTATCTCACCATAAATTGCTTACATATTTTCTGTTGCCAGTTATGATTTACCTAGGATTTAGGACAAAGCAGAGCCCAAGTGTGGAGAGAGGATACATAATAGCAATGCCATTCTTCAATGAGCCTGAAAATATTTCTGATGTCACCAACCTTTCCAAGATAGATTGAGCCGCACTCCAACAACTTTGGAGCAACTAATATTTGGTGCACACTTCCTAAGGGTATCGACTGCCTCTTAGATCGCCCAGAAATGTAGAGAGCTGCAGAATACCACCAGCCCTACGGCGAGCGCTCTCTGTGGTAAACAACTCCTAATTTGGTAAAGGTCATGTATCCTCTTAATTCTGCTTGGGGACAACCAATCCTGGCGCACCCCGTAGGGTTAGGTGATTGGTAGATGTAGACTATATCAGGCCCCATCTCTCTCAACCGGGAGCTGCCGACATTATACACTGTAAAGCAAAGAGGTTCCCAATTAAACTGTGTTGAAGAAGATACCTCGGTGTGGCATCGTTCTTGCTGGTCAAGGGTGGACGACGCACAGAAACTCTGTGTGAAAGGAGAAAAAGAAAATGCATGATAATATGCTCAGTTTCAATATATCACGATGCCACTAAACCCTCTGCAACCCATAAAATTAATACATAACATGGTAAACAATATCTGAGAGCTTTAAATATGAAGCTTGGAAAAGTGGCAACCAATGATCATGGTGAAATAGACTAAGCTGGAATAAAAGTGTTTTCCAGGTTAGGAAGTCTTCTATGGTTCTTCTAAAGTAAAATTCCAATGCAGTTTCACAGATTCCCACCATAACTCAGTCAGAAGAGTAAGTGCTCTATAAAGATTGGAATGATTGCTAGATAATGTCTCTGAGGGGGAAATGGTGGTTTGCTTTTTCAGGCAAGCAATAACAGTATCAAGATGCCTTTACCCTTTTAGGTGTAGGAAGCGGATGTGGCATGGCTCCCAAGGGCTTCTTTTACTGGATGGATGCTCGCAGTGTGAAGCTATCTCTAGAAACTTCCCTGAAGTCAGACAACAAGTCATAGTCAGCAAATAATCTCTAGGCTATATCTTTAATAGAAAGCCCCCAAAGCTGTGTGTTTGAATGTGAGACATTTGATTGAGATGATCTTCCAGGAATTGCTGTAAAGGAGCCATCTTCCTTGTGTCAAAGGTACACTCTTACTCACTCAGATTAGCCCCTCCTCCATTCCCAACTCTCAGGCCTCATGAGTGGACACCCAAGAGATCTCTTTGCTGAGTGGCCTGTTCTTCATTTCTGTCCTGACCACCTGCAAGTGTAACTTTTCTCCAGATTCACCTCAATTCTTACCATCAAACCAAGAGCACAGAAGTTGCCAGTATCTGTTAGTTATCAAACATAGAAAGGGTGTCATGGCATTGGCCACTCATTTTATTAAACACAGGATTTCAACATTGGTATCAGTTTCATATCAGTTACTACAAAGAGGCCTATTTTGTACCTCTGCTATTTAAATATCTGTAATGAGAAACTTCACTTCAATAATGCAACAAATAATGAATGAAAACTATGCCTTAAGATAGTCAGATACACGTATAACCTAATGGGAAACTGATGAATCATTTTCTAAAATGAACAATCTCATACTAATAATATGAGAGCTTAGCACTGTATATTTTTGCTGACATTTTGGTGATTCCATCCTTTTTTAAAAACAGATTCTATTATCATCTATTGCTATTAGGCTCTTGAGTCATCCATTTCTATAATGAATATTGCACAGACATGCAGTTTTTCTTTATCAAAATCCAATAGTCACAGCTAAACTCACATTTATTTATTAAATTTGTTTATCTGTTTATTTATGTATTCATTTGGTGAAGCTGAGAAACAAACCAAGTGCTTTGTGCAGATTAGGTCCACATTCTATCATTGAGCTGAATTGAAGCAAATACATTCTTAAATGTTATCAGGACAAAAATGGTAATAGACATGTAAATAAAAATTTTACAGACAAAAGTAGGTATATTTCCATACCTTTACACTTCTCATAATGTTGTACAAATAGCATGTATATAAAGGAATTGTATGCGTATTTCACTTTGAGTCTTTGAAATAAGAAGAGGAGTGCTAAGTTCCTACATTAGATGTGAGGGTTGGGGTATCAAAATCACTAATTGCCTAAGCCACTCACTTACTAAACTGTAGACATAGACTTTGAGACAGTAAGCTTTTCCTGGTATATTCTGTTGCAAGCATTATTGTTGCAGAGAAAAGAACTGGTTTGCAGTAAAAAAAAAAAAAAAAAGTTTGAAAATTTGCACAAAGAAAAAAATAAAATCGCCCCCAAATTTTTGGAAACCCTTGTATTAGTTACTTTCTAAATGCTGTGACAAGATGCCTGACCAAGCAAAAAGTGATTTATTTGGGCTCAGAGTTTTCAAGGATCTGTCTATCAGTTAGGGCAGTTAGGGCACCACAGCAAGTGCACAAGGCTGCCAGACTCATTGTATCCTCAGTCATGAAGCAGAGATATAATCTCGGTGCTCACTTCATGTACTGGCTAGTTTTATGTCAAATAAGAGTGAACATCAATCGAGACAAGGCCTCCATAAGATCTGGCAACAGGCAAACCCATCAGGCATTTTCTTAATAAGTTATTAATGTGGGTCTATTGCGGGTGGCGACATCCCTGAGCTAGTAGTTCTGGGCTCTGGAGATCTACAAAGATGACACCAGCTAACAATCTAACTAACAGAGGAGAGGCTACCTTAAATGCTCTACCCTAATAATGAGATTGATGACAGACTTATATGCCATCCTATAGCCTTTATCCAGCAGCTGTTGGAAGTAGAAGCAGACACCCACAACTAATCACTGAACTGAACTGGAATCCAGTTGCAGAGAAGGATGAGTGATGAGCAAAGGAGTCCAGACCAGGCTGGTGAAACCCACAGAAACAGCTGACCTGAACATTGGGGAACTCTTGCTCCCCAGACTGATAACTGGAATACCAGCATGGGACTGATCCAGACCCCAGGAACATGTGTTTCTGTGAGGGAACCTCGGAAATCTATGGGACCTCCTGTAGTAGTTCAGTACTTATCCCTGGAGTAGGTGTGGACTTTGGGAGCCCATTCCATATAGAGGGATACTCCCTGAGCCAAGACACACACACGGGGGTGGGCCTAGGCCCTATTCCAAAGGATATGATAGGCTCTGATGACCCCCTGTGGAAATCCTCACCCTCTGTGAGGAGCAGAAAGATATGTGATAGGTAGGGGTTTACTTGGGGGCGGGTGTTAGGGGAGGAGGGGAGGGAGAGGGAACTGGGATTAACATGTAAAACAATCTTGTTTCTATTTCAAATAAAAAGAGTAAAAAAAGAAAGAAAGGAAGGAAGGAAGGAAGGAAGGAAGGAAGGAAGGAAGGAAGGAAAGAAGGAAGGAAGGAAGCAGACTGAGAAAGCCAGAGGAGCAAAGCTGTATTAAACAGCACCCCTCCATGGGCTCTTCATCAGCTCCTGCTTCCATGTTCTCCCTGTTTTGAGTTCTTGTCTTTGCTTCTCTCAGTGTACTATGGTTCAAGGTATGTAATTCAAATAAACCCTTTCCTCCCCTTTGATCAGCAGCAGTGGTAACCCTAAGACACTTAACTTACTTTTTTTCTTCTGACTAGAACCTCTTTCAATGGAATGATGCCTCTCATGCTCAGAGTGTGTCATTTCTCTTCAGTTAATCCCTCTGAAAACACCCTCATAGATACACTCAAAAGTGTTTCCCCGTGGTTATTCTAAACCCAACCAAGTTAACAATCTTTAATTAACTATCACTAACCCAAAGAGCTATAAACTTGCTCATTTTGAGCCAAATATCATGAGTAACACTTTTGTTACTTTTTAACTATAAATAAAAAGGGACCAACAACATTTATGGTAAAATATGTACTTCCTCAAAAAGTTAGAACTTTGGAATGTATTGTTCTAATGGGAATTATTAGTAAAATGGCTACATTGAAAGATGACAAATGGAAGGCTGAGCAGTGGTGGCAAATGCCTTTAATCCCAGCACTTGGTAGGCAGAGGCAGGAGTATTTCAGAGTTCAAGACCAGACTGTTTTACAAAGTTAGTTCCAGAACAGCCAGGGCTACACAGAGAAACCCTATATCAACCCCCCAAATGACAAATGGAGACAGATATGTCTTTTCTCAACCATAGTTTTGACTTAATATTCTACAATCCTAAGATACTTTCTTCCTTATATTAAGAATTGTATCATTTGTTAGCCTATAAGCCACAGATGTCTTTGAGAAAATAGGGCCATTTTCTTTAAGACACTATGGTAGGCTAAAAGATCATTTATGATCTAACCAAACCATGAATTCTGTATTCCAAAGTTTCAGTCTTTCAAGTAAAAGGAATCACTGTGAGTTAGTCAAATGCATCTTTTGAAAAACAGCTAAAGATTTCAAAACTGTCTCCAGAAAACATACTGTAGCATTAAATAGTTCCCCTTGAGGGACAGAACAACATTTAAGATACAAGCACAGAATAAAAGGGAAATGGTGATGAATCTGATCAGCACCTAAATGTGACTGAAGTTCCATGAAATTATCAACTTAAGGCAAGTGCAGTGTAATTGCAACATTAAGCACAGACACTGAAGAAGACAACCAGGCAATACTGAGATTGAAGAAAGGAAGGTAATTTAGACTATGGGCACACATAGAGAGAGCTCTTGGGAAAACAGGCTACATAGATCCTGGAATACTGCCCAAGAAGCTTCATCATAAACCAAAGGGAAAAAATCAGGAAAAAATAAAAATGGAGTTGAGATATGGAGAATTCACTTGCAAGGACAAAAACTAAAAGTAAAGAAAAAGCAGTATACACAGATTAAAATGTGTTTGATTTGCTGTTTTAAATATATTCAATAGAGGAGATAATTCTCACATCCTTTGATCAGTATAGACTATTAAAATTTCTTGCCTTAAAATCTCCTTAAAATATTTTGGTAAATTGATGTATCTTAGAACTGTAATATTCATTATGACATAATTTAAACTTGTTTAATTTGAGGAAAATAATATTTATAGATTAACATTTTTATAAAAGCTCACCTCCAAGTGTTGCTTTTCTGATGTTTCCTTGATAAATACTTTGCAAAGCCTATGTGTCCATCAGATGTTTTTCTTAAAAAACAAGTATGAATTCAGCGGCTCCACTTTTAGAGATTTGTTTGTTTCTTAGGACAGGGTCCAATATGTGATTCAGTCTGTCTCTAAACTTGTGATACTCCTACCTCTGCCTTCTGACTGCTGAAATTAGAGTCTGTGCTATCACACCTGTTCTAATCAGTATCTTCCCTTTTTCCTCATTATCTCTGACTTCTCCTCTAGAACATAGTTGCTTCTCCCTAAACAAGATCCATTGTAGAGTTAGATCTAAGTACAGAGGGCTCTCCAGCTCAGCAGACTTTCTACTGTTCCAGGGTAAAACCTCAAACACTCACACACACACACACACACACACACACACACACACACACACACACACACACAGAGAGAGAGAGAGAGAGAGAGAGAGAGAGAGAGAGAGAGAGAGAGAGAGAGAAGACAAGACACACACACATACAGAGATAGACAGGCAGACAGAGAGGGAGACACAGAGAAAGAGACTGATAAACAGACACAGAGAGAGACAGAGACAGACACATACACACAGAGAGATATACACAAAGAGAGAGAAAGAGAAACAGACACACAGAGAGATAGACAGACACACACAGTGCACACAGAGAGACAGAGACAAGGAGACAAAGACAGACAGACACACAGAGAGAGACAGACAGATATATAGACAGGCACACAGACACACATACACACAACACACAATTCATGCTACACTAGTAATGACAGGGCATTGTCTGACATCAGGATTATTTCTCACTACAGTTATCCTATTGTCTGTTGACATAAGCTCTGGTCCACAGTGCTATAGTCCTGTTCTCAGCCGTGCACCCTTTATTCTGACAGTTTTTCCTGGGAAGTTATCAATTGTCTCTCCTCATTAAATTAAACTCACTGACTGAGAGGCTTCATTTTTCCATCACTTGTTTATTTTATTTGCTTTTACTCTGGCAAACCTGGTGTATGTTGTTGCTCTAATCATTTAAAATCCCATGCTATACTTACCAATAGGACCCACAAACATCCAGCACCACTCTTTTTACAAAGCATAAGCATCCAATGATAGTTCATTCTCCTTCTTTCCTCAAATGACTGAAATAAGGTTAACAAACCACACAGCCTTGAACTTTGGAGATATGTGTGGAGGGCACAGTTACCTATCTGGAGCTCTGACAGAAATTACACAGCTGGCAAAGGATAAGCCTCCAGCTCATTGACATGACATGCAGGCCTTCACCCTGTCATCTACACAGAGTCCCACCATGCAATACACAGATCCATATAACTATCCAAAAGCATACTTTATTTGATAGCTCAGTGAATAAAGGTTCTTGCTACCAAGCCTGATAACCTGGATTTGACTCGGGTGAAAGAAGAAAACAAGTACAAACAACTTATCCTCAGACTTTCACAGGTGTGTGCCCCCCAAAACACATAAATATATGAACAAATAAATAAATGGAGTAAAAATGTGCATAGACATACACTAAATACATACCCTACATACATATCAGTTGCCATACCCAACTATTGAGATTTGATCACATTTGAACTCAAAAACAATAAAATTTCAATTTCATGAAATTTGTAGCAGTTTTAAAGCTTGATAAATTTATAATCTTCAAATTGACACCGGTAACACAATAAGAGATTTGAAGACTGGATGGGAGAAAATTAAAACAACAACAACAATAAACTGAGGTAGGCTAATGGCCTTTGTCCCACTTTTGACTTTTGGGGGAAAGTCATAGACCACATTTCACCTAATTTTTGATTCCCATTACCGTTTGGGGTGTTTTCCTGCTTTAATTATGACATCCACAGAGTCTGGCTTTGAACATCATGTTGGACTTACCCATCTGATGTAGAATCTACAGCTGTCAGGTTCACATGGCATAGACAACATGAAAACTGGCCTGTCTGATGATATGCCATTTTTACCTTTGTCATCTGATTTGTGAACTTAACAATTTGTTATGATTCTTACCCACCATTGATAATGATGCTTGATGGGGGAACTGCTTCTGTGTGTTTGTCTTACTGGATGATAAATAAAATACTGTTTGGCCAATGAAACAGCAGACTTACTGCTGCTAAAATACATTTGATTATGAATGCTGCTAAATTAATCGAACTTATGCATTTTAAAAATGGTTTGATTTCAAAATTTAAGTCTAAAGACAGGCTACTTAGAAATAAAGGTTTTACTTGTATTTCCACAGAAAATGAAAAGCTGTGGATTCCTTCCAGACTAATATGGTTTGATCAAGCAAGACCCCCTGAAGCTGAGACGATACAGCCTTACAGACAACAAAATCAAGGACTTGGTCAGATTTCTGTGTTTTATCATGATCCCAATGGTATGAACATCGACCCCAATCAGCAGGAAGCAGTTTAGAAAGAACGATGCCCCTATTCCCAAATATTGTCTATAAATGTTTGTTTTCATTTAAATTGGGTTGGTTATAAATGGTAATGAGCATAGTCAATCTCCTTTTAAAGAAAGAAAAGGGGAATAGGATATAGGAATGAATACTTTGCATTGGTATAGATTTTTATTTATTGATACAACTTTAAGGTCAATTTTGTGATATGTATGTCTCCTCTTGTTTAGGTATTGTGTTTATACAGATCTTTTAAAATGATATGCATAATTAAATAAGGTTATATACTTGCCTATGATAGTTAGAACTTATAATTAGGTTAATTAGGTTTTCTAGATTTACAGAGATGTATTAGAGATGGTTAGGTATTCTTCAAACCTTTTAAAGACCTACAGAAATATGGCATTTAAATGGTTTAGGGCTTTCTTGGCAATAAGACACAACTGTTCCTGGCACACCAATTATGTCAGAAAGGAGGATGTGCATCGAAGAAACTCCTTATGGAGTTTGCTTTCAACATGGCAAGATTAGCCATTTGGGCAAGAAACTGCTCTTGCCTGGACTGTTTGTTGCTATATAAAATGAACATGCAAGACCCACAAGAAAGTGACTGCTGAACTTACAAAACAAGACAGTACTGAAGGGTTGCTGTTGAAATGGAGAAGTGTGCCAGACACACTGTGGCCTATGGGCTGAAGATGGATGCCCCAACATTACAGAGGAACTTTAGGTGACTGTCCAGGTAGGGAGATGTCCTGTCAATTCTAGAGTTTATATATTATCCTTCTGTGGTCTTTGATAGAGTTGAAGACAGATAGTTATGGTTATAGTTTTCTTCAGTTATTATAAAAGATAAGTTATCCTTCTTTTTATTTAGACAGAAAAGAGGAGATGATGGGGGAAGTGCTTCTGTGTGTTTGTCTTACTGAATGATAAATAAAATACTGTTTGGCCAATGAAACAGCAGGAGTCAAAGAGGATTCTGGGAAATGTAGTAGAGAAATGGTGTTACAGGCAATAAGTGACATAGCAAGGAGACTCATATTTAAGCAAGGAGAAACAGGAAGTGCCCCCTTTTCCCTCCGTTCTTCCTCCAGCCATGCAATGTGAGCCACCAGCAAGAGAGGTTGCCAGCAAATGGCATCCTCTATAAGATAAGTCTTATATATGGATTTGTGATAATTAAGACTGAGCTAGCAGATGAGAAATCCTAGTCATTGGCTAAGCAGCTTTGTACCTAATATGTCTCTGTATTATTTTGTCCATCCATGTGGAGGGCAGAATTTGGGTGGCTGGCGGAGACCACCCATGTGGTGGTAGGGCTTGGGCGGCTTTGGCAGAAAGATTTATTGTAACAGATGCTAGTCTTTCTTTGCCTCTCCTCAGTTTCCTACATAAGGAAGGGCTATATTACTTTTCAGGATACAAGGGTGTGTCCTTAGCCAACCATGTATTTTCTTTTTCCAAATGGCTTAGATGATATATGAGAGACATGATAAATGACCTCACAAGAGCAGTATCAGGTGAGAAGCAAAAAAATCTTGCAAGTTTATAATACAAATGGGGAGAAAATTATCAGAATTGACAGGACACTGAAAAGTAAGCCAAGAATGGATGAGTTTCAAAATGTTATATATACTGTATGTCTAAAATACTATGATTAATTTAAATTCAAAATAAGATAGCGTTTAATGAAGTGATTAAGAATTCCGTAGTTTTTTGTTACCATAATTGTAACTACAGGTCATCTGTTAGACAAACTGCATGCAGTCATTATTTTGCTGGATGTTATGACACTGGGTCTCATTTAACCCTTAAAAAGGCCTCTGCAATTTGGGCAGCTCAAAATCTGAAAATACTCTTTTAAGCCATTATCTGAAAAACAGGAAATAAAAATAACAAACTGTGAAACTCTATAGAAACACACAATACTACATACATTAAAATAATTAAGTTAACCCTGACTCAAGAGACTAGACAGCTTATTACATAATAAAATAAATTAGAGTGAAAGAAATACAAATTGCTAACAAGAATATTAACCATCATAAATTTGAATAAACCTAGAAACCAGTTTTAGTACAGAATATAAAAGAAAAGAAGGCAAACATAACTAGTAACACAAGAGAAAATATAGCTAAAGATAAGAACAATGAAAAGGGTATAACGAGGGCCATAGGTTACCGAATATAAATAATTGGGGAAATTAAAAAGTTCTAGGAAATTAGTGATTCTAAAACTATCCCCAAAAGCTAACAAATACCTAAAAGAGAAAGTTAACTACTCATTAAGGTTACAGGATACTGATTCACTGACAGTGATGTTGAGTCATTGGTAAGATGTAATTACCAGTGTTATGCCCTTTACTGTGTCTGGCTTTTATCAGTGTTCTGTAGTTTTGTTCTTCTATCGTTGCAAAAAATCTACACACTCATTAGTATCCCAATTACTGACAATAACAAGCTTCTGTCTTTGTGTAGAGTGCACTAGAGCAATTATATAGTGAAGAACTTTGATCTCAAAACAAAAATAAACTTTCTCTAATGAATATACCAGATAATTTTTAGAGGGAAAGGCAATTGCTGCAAAGAAAAATTAATTTTGAAATTTAAAGTAACTAATTTTAAGCAACAAATTACTCTGCCAAAATGAGAACACCTGGCATACAAGTAATTGTGATCACAGAGATTAGTGATATTCAGAAAACTGAAATAAGTAGTATATATTCATAAAGAAAATAATCTTTCTGAAACTGCAAACTAGAGGCATCTATTTTGTCTTGATTGCTGAGATTCCGTCATTCTGTGAGATTTTTAATTATTCTTTTAATTTTCACTTTCAGATAAATATATGCAAAACATTTGTAGTAGGGTATATATACTCAAATATATAATATTTATATATAGCAAATTGCTGTTGTAAGAATTATTCTTCATTGGCCTTTGGACTATTAGCTGTTTAACCATGGAATTTCACAATAAAAGTAGCCAAGTCCTTTTTCCATCTGTTGTAATCTGTAATTTATCTATAAAGATGCAAAAGAATAATAAACATTACCAAAAGCATACAAATCCTTTAATTAGGTTTGGTGCAACAATATGTTGAATAAAGCAAACTTTGATGGCTATAAATAACAACAAAACAATTTTTCTCACACGTTTCCTACTTAGACATGACTCAGTGGTACTGTTCAGCACTGCTTCACTTTGCAGGTGGTGATAATTCACATCACAAAGTCTATGATTTCCACCCCTTTTTAGGCTCACTCTCAACCACCCCCTTGGGCCTTTCTGTGCCTGAGGCTTTACCTGGTGCTAGTACATGATCTCTGTTATCTTTATGTCCTTACCTTATGGCTGACTTAGATTTCAAAAGTGGATATCAAGACATCATATAAGAAAGGTTCATTCCATAAGAACCCACTCATGACATTTCCTGGAGGAAGTGACCCAGGACCCAGAGGATGGATGGCCTAGAGACCTAGGATAGAACCAAACATGATTGGAGGAAAAAAAATGTCAGTGTAATGATGCCTAACACTATTCTGCTATACTTATAGATACTTGCCTAGCCCAATAATCATCAGAAAGGATTCATCCATCAACTGGTGGAAATGCAGAGACCCACAGTCAAACATTAGGTCATGCTCAATGAATCCTGCTGAAGAGTTGGAAGAATGATTGTAGGACCCAGACGGGTCAAGTGTATCACAAGAAAACCCACAGAAACAACTAACCTGGGCTCATAAGAGCTCACAGAGACTAAACCAACAACCGGGGAACTTTCATGGAACTGACCTAGGCTCTCTGCATATATGTAACAGTTGTGTAGCTTGGTCTTCTTGTGGAACTCCTAACAGTGGGAGCATGGGCTGTCATTTAGGACCCTACTCCTCATTCTGGGTTGCCTTGCCCTGCCTTAATAAAAAGAAAGGTACTAAGTCTTACTAAAACTTGATATGCTATGTTTTGTTGCCTGCACTTTTTAAAGTGGATGGGGGTGGAATCAGACTGGAAGTGGGGATAGGGACTAGGAGGAGGGTAGAGAGGAGATAGTGAGGAATGGAAGTCGAATGAAGGAAGGAAGGATCCAGGAAGGAAGGAAGGAACGAAGGAAGAAAGGAAGGAAGGAAAGAAGGAAGGAAGGAAGGAAGGAAGGAACTAAGGAACTAAGGAAGGAAGGAAAGGAAAGGACTTCCCATAAGGATTTATACAGGTTTCTGGGAAAGAAAAGGTTTCAGTTGTCTTACTCAGCTCTATAGACTACATCCTAGAAGACTGACCTGCTGGAAGATATGTGCATGGTGCAAAAGTGTCATATTGGTTATTGAGGAAACCAATCTCTTCCATGTGGATACAAGGCATGTTCCACTGAAGCAATTTTTATGCCTGGTACTGTAAACCTAATCAAAAATCCATAACTGGGGAGATCACAGTCCTTGTAGGGGAACCTCCAATTTTTGCTTTGCTAAATTTCCATGCTATAAAATTTCATTTTAAGTATTCATTTATTTTGATATCCATATATTGTTTTTGCTACTCTTAGTTCAGAGAAGCCCCAAATAGCAGTGGGTAGTGATTACTGCAAAGACTCAAAACTGTACCATGTACATCAAAGTACCATGTATTAAGAACGAAGTACTCAGCTGTGATGGGTTATCTGTAGCAACCTCCCTCCATCCAAGGCTGAAGGAACTTCAAAGAAGGATGAAAGAAGGTAAACATGAAGACGTGAGGAGAGGTAAAAGTCTATATTTATGGACAGGACATGGCTGTTGGCTGCATGCCTTCACATTTGTGACAGAACTCAAAAGACATACACAAGATCAAGGAAGTCAAAATTCCAACATGGCAGGGAAGGAATCCTCAAGGAACTACTCCTATGGGAAGACATGGTACCAGTTGATGGCTGTCAAAGGAGGAAAATAGAATCAGTCTCCTTTGGGGGATGTGAACACTTATAGGTTGTTTGTGCCCCTGTGGATGGCCATATACCCATGAGCACATGGGCAGCACTAAGTGGACTAACTGGATTATTAATAATAACAAAAGACATGACGTTCAGAGGAAGATGGATTGGGAGCCCTAGGATGAGGTGGAGGGAGGTAGCGGCAAATGAATGAAACTTTCAAAAGGTAAAGCATACTGTTAAAAAAAGAAAGGTTTGGGTAAAAGCAATTTCACTTTTAAGATCCAGCTTCGGCAAACAGATTGCATTAAGTCTGCTAAACTCTCTTTTTAGAATATTGAAAGGTGGACTGTTCTCATTTATACCCAGAAATCCTAAAGAAACACAATAGGTTATTAAGTTTAGTCAGAGTAAAGTATTTTCAAAGTATAATTAATTGTACTCAACTAACAGAGGAAGAACAAAATGATAAAAATGAATATGTAAATCCAAATATTTCAATGACTGAACTAAATGAAAATGAAGCCAAGGTGATCATTCACATCTGTTTCATCCAATTATTACAAGTGAATGAAGTGCAGTGAACAGTTATTTGAGTAGGTCCTGAAATTTGTCTAGAAGTAAAGCACTCAGATCCATTTATAAACTTTTCTTAGCAAAGAATCAAAAGTCAAGTCTATCAGTCACAAAGACTTCATTAATATTATCTATCATTTTATTTACCTTCTTTCAAATTTTCTTCATTATTGTGTTTCAAATAATTTTATAACCATAATGGCCAAGTAAGAAGCTCATTATTTCTTCTGTGCAAATGAAAAACAAGCAAACACAAAAACCTAGGCACAATTGTTGACCAACTGCACACTGCAACTACATATCCTCATATAGCTGTTCTTACCTAGATAAATACTAGGATCAAGACATGTTTTTTCTAAAGAGGGGGTTAACAAATCATATAAGTGCATGCAGTAGAAAACTATTTATTATAAATAATTTACTGGCATACTTAAATCTGTTACTGTTTATATGCCACAATAAAGTTCTTATAATTCTTTAAATCAGTTTATTAAAAAAGCCAAACTAACTGCATTTTAAGTACTAGAAAAATAGATAAAAGAGCATAAAATATTTTATTTTCTCCATGGAGGAGACACAAATAGAGATATAAGTTGAACATAACACATTGTATAGAGATGTGGTATAATTACCACTAGCATGGAAATATGGAAATATTTTGAACATACCCAATAAAATTATTTGAATAATTATAGTAATTTATTAAAGTGGTATACCACTTTCTCTTCATTTATTAGAAGAAAATCATGTCATGATACTTTGCTTAAGTAAGACATTCCAACTATTTTAGACCTATTGCAATTTTAACTTTACTTCCTGTGGGTCTTTAATTTATTCTGACTATTTAATTGCTTATGCAAAAATTTTAAATATAGGTTGGTGTTTTGTATAGTATGTAATTAAATTGTACAAATTGTGAACTGAATTTTATGTAGCCAAAATTACTATACTCACTATATATCCTATCTTATATTTTGCCAATATATAGCTTACAAATAAACTGTTAAAATTTTTATTCAGGTAGAATTTTCCAGCCATTTGTTTTTATCTGACAAAACTGTAATGCCTGGAAATATATGAGTAATAAAATAAAGAAAAACATGAATTTATGGTGTTTATATTCTGAAAGGGCAGATTTGTTATGCCTTCTCTTTGTACAGCCTCAGTGTGACTCTGTTGTCTATAGGGCTGGTTACATAAATGACTGTTATGATTGACTCTAAAATGTTATTCACACTGATGGAAAAGTACCTAAAGAACAACAAGGTTTTTGTTTGTTTTGCAATAATGTTTTTCTCAGAGAACTCATTAAACATTGTCAAAGTATATTTACTTATTATAAGATAATTGGGTTTACTTTTAGAAGTCAGCTTTAATCATTCAGAATATAATTTTGACATTAATATATGATACCAGAAGAGATAAACTCACAAGAGGCATATTGTTTATGAATGAGAAAAATAGCAAAAATATCAATATTATGGGTAGGAGATACGATATTTTGTAGTATAATAGTGTGTATTTGAGACATAAAATTAAGTTACAATATCTGTGAAATCATCTGCATAATTTCCTAAAATATAATGTTTATTTAAAACTATATTGAATAATTTAATAAAAAGCACTTTGTGATATATTTGCAAAATATTTTAATGGTTATTAGACTTTAATGTATACACACAGACATATATATATATATATATATATATATATATATATATATATATATACATATATATATATATATATATATGAAATTTACCTTCGTCTTAATTCTCTTAAGTTATAATGTGTTACTGAAATAATTGTTGAAAACACTGATTATATTTGAACCATCTAGAGAGTATTTATTTATTGATGTTAATGGGTCTTGTTATTCTTTCAAAATTGCTGGATATTTGAAAGGGTAATATCATTCTTGGCTAAAATAATTTGTTATTTGTGTTATTCATTCTGTGTTATAGATCTTAATATATTGTCTAGTAAACCTTCACAAAACACTCTGAGGAAAGCATTCCTTTATGTTTGTAACTATGATGATACAGTAATAATAATGAAAATACAAGTAAAGTTTGGAGAGATTAAGAAATGTATATTGCTTTGCATACTGCTACAGAGATACTTGCATACCCATGTTTGTTGCTGCTCTATTCATAATAGCCAGAAATTGGAAACAGCTTAGATATCCATCAACTGATGACTGGATAATGAAAATATAGTACATTTTCATAGGCAAATAATACTCAGATATTAAGAAAAATCAAATTATGAAATTCACAGGTAAATGGATGGATCTAGAAAAAAGACATCCCTAATGGGGTAACTCAGATTCAAAAGGATAAATATTGTCTATTTTACTTTGTATGTGGAAATGAGCTTTTAAGACATCAATATGCATGGTGCAATATAAAGCTGAAAAAAAATAAGACTTTACGTACCCTGTAAGGGATTAGGCAAGAATAGACAATCTCTCAAGCAATTGGAAATAGAATACATTATTATGGAGTGACAACGAGTAAATGAGACTGGAAGGATTAAATAGGGAGGGATATGGAAGAGAAGGGTAAAAGAGGAAACATGGGAATGTACAAGAAACACTAATGTAGATACTTCCTAAAATAGATGTATTTATGAAAGAAATATAAATAAAGCAACTAAACAATAGGAGAGACAATGCCCCAATAGACATTTTACTGTCATCAGTAATGAATGGGTTAGTCTAGCCATTGGCTAAAGAGGCACCATAGAAACATCCAAATATCACATACTATTGCGAAGCTATTTTTTGCTCTCCGCAACCTGATGCTAAGTCCATGTTATTGACCACAGAGAAGTTGAGCTGGTGCCTGACTAGAAACTTCACCCCCTACTGACTATTGTGCATAGTAATGTAAGGTACTCTTCATGTTATTGGAGGAGAAAAATAATCATTAATGCCACCCAGCTACAAACCCTGAGGCCCACAACTGTGATCTGCCTGCTAGATACACTGGTGTAATAGTAACACAAATATTATTGAACCAAATACTTTCTGAAAGGGTTAAAGGACCACTCCAGGAGATAGAACTCATAACTGGCACTGCTAAAGTGACCAAGAATCTGAGATTAGGTAAGTCATGAGCCTAGGAGAAAGACTACTACTATTGTTCTACTAAAGGAACATAACAATAAAATTCCTCTTAACTTCATACTGTTATACCCATAGATTAGTTTCTTGCTGAGCCCATCTCAGAGAAGGTTCTTAGTGTAGTAGATGGAAACTAACACAAGGACCCACTACTCAACAACATACCCAGAGTGAGAGACTTTGGAGCAGTCAATCCTAAATGGGATGTCTTTATCAAGATTGCTCAAAAAATTGTCTTTAAGACACAACAAGACTGATGCTCTTATAAACACACAGACACTGTGGCAGCATGAATAAAGCCTGAACAGATTCTAGCCAGGTAGGGTGCCAGCACAGAGTGGGATATGGTCATGTGCTCTCACCTCAAACTAAGAGGTTATTTGCAACTGTCACTCTTTGTCAATGGAAAAATCAATTTCACTGGGAATTTCACCTGCCTCAGGACAGGTATTTTGGACAAAACAAAATGATGTCAATGATATTTTTAGGCTATTATTTTGCTTCTTTTTACTTTTTGTCTTACTAGTCTTTTGCTTATTTAATTTTATTTCTATTTTTATGTCTTTGTGTGTTTGTTGCTTTATTTTTATTTTCTTGCTAGCTTTAAGAGGGACTAAAAAGATATGGAGTTGGGTGGATAGGATAGCAGGAAGGATCTGAGATAAATTGAGGGAGAGAGAAATGATCAAAATATACTTTATGAAAAAAATTTCAACTAAAGATGATAATTAAAGGAATCAAAAAGAAAGCATTAAATAAACAAGTTAATCTGTCAAGCCACAAATGTAGGTAGTATAGACTTAGACTCTAATCCCAGAGTTCTTCATCTAGAGTCCTCTAAATGTAGCATACAGCATCTCTATTTTACTTTTTATTATTTAATGAAGAATATATAACAGTATAAGCTTAAATATTGAGAGCAGAAACATTTAGTGTTACATGGATTTTTCTCTATTGTGCCAGAAGGAAACTTTATAAAGTATTTAAATATATTACTTCAGAGCTACCCATAAATATGAATTTCTCTTGTATGGTTGTGCTTAAAACATTTAAATGCAATGGCATGGGCACCATCACAAAGCCTGTGTGGAAAACTCATAGTTGAATATTTGATATTTTATTAAACTTTTCTCATAAAAAAGTGAATACAATATTGTCATCTTGTGCCTGCTAAAGTCAAACCTGTTTTTGTGGTAGGCACGAGCATAGACACTCAGCCCATGTGTGAGTGTGAAGCCAGGTTTCTTTAAATTTCTTTCTGTCTTTCCAACAGGAGACTGATTAAAGTCAATATGAATATGTCAGATATTGAAGGAAAAAAAGATTGCATTCTGAGATGAGACACAAAGTTTCTTTCTCCTAAAAGTAACATATTAGAGAATTAAATGTTTTGGGATGGAAATGAAGAAAGTAAGATCATGAAACTGTGTTCAAATGAGCAAGAGAATGAGCAGCAAAGGAAGCATAGCCAAAATTTACTAATGAAAGACATTGATTCCCAAGGCAGGACAACTACCTGATGGCAGAAGAGCAATCTCAACAAAAAGCTGTTCTTTGGGCCAGCAATAGAGCTCAGCTGTAAATGTGCTTATAAATTGCACACCTGAGGGCCTGAATCCTAACCCCAGAACATATGTAAAGGTATAAGGATAGACAAGTTCCACAAAGTTTTTCTTTGACCTCTACTTGCATGTTATGGTATGTGGTCTCCTTCCCATACATCATACACACCCACAATACTCACTGATAATATTTTATTTGTCTTATTTTTAATGTATACATATGTGTGTTCATACTTTATAACATTCCTATACCAAACTCATCCCTCAACAACACCTGCAGTGTCCTCTAACTCCCTTTGATATTTATTAGTTCTTCTTTGAAAAAAAATGACCTGCACAATTTAGCATTTCTACAATTTTTACCTTTTTACAATGGGGGCCCTGAATACTTTTCTACTGAATTTATTAGATGCTCTGTTGGCAAGGGGTATAAAATTTGATTGCATCTTCTATGTTTTATGATAGTCTTGACTTCCAAATTTTTGCTATTTGACTTTTGATTAATCACTTTGAAAATTATTCAGTGCTCAGCCTATAAAGGGCGAGGGCTAGAGAGATGGCTTAGTGGTCAAAAATACTGGAGGTTCTTCCAGAAGACCTGAGTTCAATTACCAGCACCCACATGGCAGTACACAGCAGTTCTAGGGGAACTAATCCCCTCTTCTGGTTCCTTCAGGCACATATGTAGTACAAAGAAACATATGCAGATGAAACACATACACATACAATAATTAATTTAAAAAGGGAGTGGGCTACATTATGACAATGAGACACATAACAAAATTCTGTTCTTGCCAACAGAGAGCAAAAACAGGCAGAAGGGATATTGGAGGTTTGGGAATGTATTTTCATTATAAATTGAGACGATGATAGGTTTCTTCCTTTCATAAGATGTACCATTTAAATATTAAATATATGGGCAAGTTAAGTATCTTTTTGATCACCATGCATTCTATACCCACATAAAATTTTCTGACTATAGTCCACCAGTATGATAATTATGAAGTAAATGAAATTAAGTTTTTAAAGAAACAAACAATATTATTTCAACTATTGCATGTATCAATCTTGACTCCTCAATCTGTGCCTTGGGATTTTGTCCTAGAACTAGATGAATAGAGAGATTAACATGAAATCAAGTCTGAAACTTGATTTGAGGACAGATATAGATTATGTGATCATTGAATTAAAATCTTAGGAAGTATGGTTGATATAATAGCCCTTCTCTACTTTCCTAAATCACTGTCCGAAAGCCTGTGTCCTGAAGGTGGCTTTTCTAACACCATTTCAGTGAGATAACTCAGTTCTCTTGGGATTGGGATGCACTCTCCCTCCCAGTGACAAATAAAAACTACAGCTGCACAACTTCAAATATGTCCCTAAAGATTTGTCTGTAGAGAACTCCAACTAGAAAGAAAGTAGAAGTGTTTGCTGCATAAAAGCAATTTAAGCAGAAAATATTTGTTGTTCTTTTTAAAAAATTAACCAAAAATCCTACATATTTTATCATTTAACCTCTGTTTTGTTAATTCTTTTGAGGTTGGAACATTTTCATCACCTGCAAACCAGGAAAAATAACTATTCCTTTAATTTGATGTTAGATTTCACACTTAGCTTTGAAAACAATATATATATATATATATATATATATATATATATATCCTTTTAAAATTATTGTTTTACCTGAATGAATATGTCAATTTGCTACATAGTGCCATAGAAATATTTCTTTGAAAAACCAACTAAAAATAACTACTGATTGGGTTGACTATTTTTTCATGTATTTCACCTTGGAACTGATTATTTTCAGACTATCATCTTCAGAACAGATTATTTTCAATTTTAAATAATTGCATATGGTATTTCTTTATTGACCAGTAAATAAAAGTTATTGTGTGGAACAAATTAGATAATGTTTTAAAAGAATTTAAGATAGCACTTGCTCATGTAATAGTCAAGACATAATCTTTTTCCTCAACATATTTAAAAACAATACTTGCAGGTAGACACAGGTCCCAAAATGCAAATCAACAAAAGCTGCCATTTTCTGACATTCAAAAGGCAAGAAAAATCATTCAATGACTTAAATCAGCTATAGTGTAGAATAACTGATCAAAATACAACATGATTAACAACCTGCTAATACTCAGAAACGCTTCTGACTTATTACATAACCTTGTGGTCTTTTTTTCCCATTTTTGTTTTCTTTTCTTAATATTTATTTATTCTAGTTTATGTGTATATGTGTTGTTGCTTATATATTGCTTGATTGCTAGATGCCCATGTAGGCCAGGAAAAAAAGCACAGGTTCCTTTGGAACTGAAGTTACAGTTGTGTGTTGCAAAATGAATGCTCTTCACCACTGATCGATCTCAGCAGCCCATGTTTTCTTAAAAAGGTTTTGATATTAGAAGGGGAGCAACAAAAAGTTAAACTTTCACTGTATACGCAGTGTGGTTTTCCTTGTGGCAGCATACTGGTACTTGTTTTTTTGACCCAAAGTTCTCCCTCAGATGCCAAGTCAGTGGAGTCCCTTATACATAATGCCAGAGTATTTGCATAAAATGACTCCCACATATCTGAAATCATTTTTAGATCTTGTCTAATACCAAATACAATGTGGAAGTATTGTGCGAGTAGCTTTACATTGTTTTATTTTGTGAATAATGACAATAAGAAAATACATGTTGTTAGACCCCTGAAAACTCAAGTATTCGGGGTCCCAGGCCACGTTCGCGGTCACCCAAATCACCAGGCAGATTCGAGAGCTTGCTGCAAACTGCACGAGGCTTTATTGTAATTTAACGAGCTAACCCCATGTTAGCTCGGGTCTTTCACCCACCTGCCATGGCGGACAGCTAGAAAAGACGGCTTGAAGCTGCTTCGCATAGATCTTTATAGGGCAGCGTAAGGGGAGTGTCTAGGGGTACGCACAGGCTCACGATTGGTGTGCCTCCAGGCTTGGAGGGCTTGCCCTGTGTTGATTGGTCAACTGGTTGTTATGGCTCATAGGCCCTCCCAGGGTGGTTGCTATGCTCTCTACGTCATTGCTGTGCGCTTGTCCGTAAAGCACACCCAGGGTCGTAAAGCATAGTGCCACCAGCTAACTTGTGAAAGTATGTCTTCATTTGTATGTGTGCTTGCCATTAAACTTGGCTTTTTTGTACTATAAAAGCACTTTTTCAGAGTCACATACTATATGCTATTTTTTACTTACCTGTTTTATATTGGTAGTTCATTGAAACAATTATGGATATAGACCACACAGACACAGAAGTTTTGTGTGTGGAAAATTTGTTATGCATTATTGAAGACCTGTGTAGTAAGAACTTTGAGTCTTTAAAGAAAGAAATTAAAGAATATACCAGAAAATGGAAAGATCTCCCATGCTCTTGGATAGGTAGAATCAGCATAATAAAAATGGCAATCTTGCCAAAAGCAATCTACATCTTCAATGCAATTCCCATCAAAATCCCAACACAATTCTTCACAGACCTTGAAAGAACAGTAATCAACTTCATATGGAAAAACAAAAAACCCAGGATAGCCAAAACAACCTTGTACAATAAAGAAACTTCCAGACACATCACCATCCCTGACTTCAAGCTCTCTTATAGAGCTGTAGTCCTGAAAACAGTTTGGTATTGGCACAAAAATAGGTTGACCAATGGAATCCAATTGAAAACCCTGATATTAACCCACACCCCTATGAACACCTGATTCTTGACAAAGAAGCTAAATTTATACAATGAAAAAAAGAAAGCATCTTCAACAAATGGTGCTGGAATAACTGGATTCAGACATGTAGAAGATTGCAGATAGATCCATTTTCTATCACCACACACAAAAATTAAGTCCAAATGGATCAAAGACCTAAACATAACCTAGCCACACTGACACTCTTAGAAGAGAAGGTAGGTGGCACCTTGTACAAGGTACAGGTGACCACTTTCTGATCATAATACCAGTAGCTCAAACATTGAGATAGTCAACTAATAAATGGGACCTCCAGAAACTATTGAAAAAATGAAAGCAATGGTTTCTCCTTCCATCCCAAGTTCTCCTCATGAGATCCCTTATTAGTTCAAAGAGGTGGTTAGTATTTGAAGCTTGCATAACTAACTTGGGTAAAGGAAAGGTGCAATGGAACACAAAAGAAAAACAACAAATGAGTTTTTGGAAAGATACAAGGGCAGTTATAATAAATGGGAATACTATGGTTTGTGGAAATGTAATAAATGACTTGTCGTCCAAAGGAGATGAGGCTCAGTTGCAGAAAGGAGATTTGACCACTTAGTTATTTTCTGGGGTTTTTGTCTACTATCATATTTTCTGGACTCCAGGTTAAAATTAATGTTGAATTTTGTAGAATATCTTGTCCCCTTCAAACGTTTATCTTTCATTATTTGAGATATTTGACATTATTTGACACTTCTCTCAGATCTCCACATTCCATGTGGCCTCCCAGGTCATCTATTCCTTCTTAACTTGTTAGCAGAAAAATATATGTTTCATCATAAGCTTTAAAAACTAGAAAAACACAGGCTGGAGATGACTCAAGAATTTGAGAATACTTACTGCTTTTCAAGAGGATGCCGACTCAGTTCCCAGAACCTCTCTGGTGATTCACCACTGCCCATAAGTCTAGTTCCAGAGCATCTGAAGACCCTTTCTAACTGAACTCTATGGGTAACTGTGGATGTGATGCACCATGTATATACATATCCATAAAGTAACTAAAGAAAAAATATGTGAGTGAATATAAGCTCTTTTCTGTACTATTTCGACACATGTCAACGTAATTAAAAAGCAAGTCTCTTGTGAAAACCTTCAGATAGATAAAAATTATCCACCAATAACCCAATAGTCAATAAATTTAGCATGAATCACTTTGCAAGTTCAAGTTAAACAAAGATTAATTTTCATATTTTTTAACTATGACCTTAAAATCAGTAAAATATTTCAAACTTTTAGTAGCATTAGAACTTGTTGGCTTCTGACAATTTAATTTGACTTGTTTATCTGGGATACATTTTGTATACAGTATGTGTTAAGCTATGTTTGGCAACAAGGGGGAACAAAAGGAGAACCTTGGGTTTCTTCAAAGGACATATCAGTGCTTGCTGTTTGGTTTTGGCATATACTTTGTCCCTTTCTATCCTCAACTATGATACCTCATCCCAAGATGAATAAAATGCCACCTAACCAGAACTACTGCATAGGGGTTTAGAAGAGCAACTGTTTTTCCAGGCACTGCAGCTCCTGTTAAATTTTAATGAACTCATACAACTTTTATGACTTCTTTCCTTTTTGATAGGTTTGAAAAATAACCACACCACAAATTTTTCATTTAAATGTAAAAAAAGCCAAAAAAATCAACAGAAATACCCACAAAAGATAAAAGTAAGAACAAAACTAACATCTTGAGGAGCTGGCATATGACATGTGATTATTTTTCATGTGCCATTTTAATTCACTTCACCAATAACACTTTGAGAGAGATGCTAGGGTTATCATCTAACTTTTATAAAGGAGATTAAAAATGACAAAGTTTGCTTCCCCAAGGACGAACTTCTGGTGAATGGAACACTGGAACCAAGGTTCAAATCTAGTTTTATTCTCAATGTTATCACTGTGGCCTCTGAGCTCAAGTCGCAGAGGACTAAAAACAAGGACACGCCACTGCACTTAAAGTTTGAAGACAAGTCTAATGTCGGTGCTCCCAAGTTATTTTAATCAAATAGTCTTTGAACATTCAAACATAAAAAAGCATAATGTAACCAAGAGTGCCCCCCAATTTCTATACAGAGGGTTTACAGACAATGCTTTAAGTGCATCGACTAAATCAGGCATTCTGTGTTGACCATGGTACCTCCTTAAAAAGAAAGCATTTTGTCAGTAAACAATTGGGAAGTTTGTTTCTTAAAAAAGAATTCAGGAAATATATTTAATAATATAAATAGTTTCTTCATATTAGGCCTTGTCTTTGTGTATACTCTGAGTGCATTTTTACATTTATTTTTACTATTGTGAGAGTTTCATACAATGTGTTTTTATTATATTCACCTCTC
Source organism: Cricetulus griseus (assembly GCF_003668045.3). NCBI lineage: Eukaryota > Metazoa > Chordata > Mammalia > Rodentia > Cricetidae > Cricetulus > Cricetulus griseus. Next base: position 43,722,530 of record NW_023276807.1, read on the forward strand.
CCCCATATCTTCCCTGACTCACTTCCCTTCCTTACAAAAACAATTTTGTTTCCTTTTTATTTTAAATCCTTCAAGACCAAATTGTGAGTCCCAAATTATTCTAGAATGTGTGGTTTTCCGCTTGCCAGTAGCTATACTTTTATGATGAATAAGGCTCTCCAGAGGAAAAAAAGATACAGAAATATGACTATTAGGAAGAACCATCCATATTAGAACTCATGTAAAATCATCTTAAATAGGATGAGAAAATAAATATATAATTATTGTTCTTGGCCTAGACTGAATCTCAAAGTCAAAAAAACAGACTAAAAATATCAAATCAACTTTAGGTTGTTCTCTAAGGGAAAGATAAATGTTTAGATGGTAGAAATCAAAACAGAGGGAAAAATTTCAGAAACAACTGAACTCTAATCTGCTGTCTTTCTGAGCATCAATGGGGCTTCTGATGAGCTTCATGCAGAAAGTGGGAAAGTCAGCATGGGCAAGATTTGTGTGGAAGTGCAAGTATGACCACACATGTGTGTCTTGGCAGGATACCTGATTGCATAGCACTCACTGGAGGAAACATGAAGACCTAACACATCTAAGACCAAACATCCTGTGAAAATGCTACATTTGCTTCTAGTCTATAGAATTCTTTCTCCTGGATAATGGGCCTGTGTCCTTGAGTCAGTAGTTTAATTCTTACAGTAAGTATAGGTGATAGCTTACTACTAATCAATAATCCACTTACAAGACTGTCTTGGAATGGGATACCAAGCCCAGTGAGCATCCAAAAGATAGCTCTGTGTGATTGTTTTTGTCTTCAGTAACTATTACAAGATACCGCATTGAAAACAATGATGAGGAAACGACAATATCCTTATGAAGTTAAATGAAGCACTTTTTGTGGCTTTACAAAATTACCATGATATGTTTAAAAGAGTAAAAGTCTGAACAGAATATGCCCACCAGAATCAAGTTCCTTCATACTAATATTCTACATGAATTATTATATCATATATGAAACCTCATATTTGGTTGCATCTAAATCATGAAGACTACTTACTACATACCACCAAAACTGAGCAAGTTAAGACATATGTGTTATATTAAATACATTAAGTCAACAATAGTGCCTAATTTACCTAATAATCAAAATCTAAATCATACTATTGTGTATCCATCTTTGAGGATAGAGTTCAGATAAGAGTTTAATGAATGATATATATCTTAAGAAACTTTTAGCTGGGTGATCCTGGCACATTCCTTTAATCCCAGCACTCAGGAGGCAGAGGCAGGCAGTTCTCTGGGCTCAAGGCCAGCCTGTTCTATAGAGCAAGTTCCAGGACATCGAGAGCTGTTACACAGAGAAACCCTGTCTTGAAAAAGCAAAATGAAGAAGAAAGAGAAGGAGGAGGAGGAGGAGGAGGAGGAGGAGGAGGAGGAGGAGGAGGAGGAGAACAACAACAACAACAACAACTTCTTTAAAATCAATCAATACGTTTTATTGGTTCCTCCTTAGTGGCTTCAGAAACCTCAAGAAAGAAAAAAGTAAAGAGCTCAAATCATTTATTGAACGTAAAACATGTAAAGCCCTAAATTCCTATTGACTATTGCTAATAAAGTGGCATTAGTATTTCAAAAGTATGGAAAATGAGTCAAGGAAAATGTTAACACCACATCTGTGCTTAACAATATCCAGACCATGGGAAATTCTCTGAAACTAATGGCTCAGATTTATGACAAATGAATTAACAAGAGTATGCAGACATTAACAGATCTGTGAAAATTATCAGATTATAGCATATATGCCTATTCAGATCTCAAACATATATTGCAAACATATTATCACACTTTGAAGAAATTTTGAAATGTGAATGCTGATTAGATATTTTATCAGAGATCATTTTATACTTGATTTTTTAAGTAAGAAAGTAGCATTGTAGTGCAAAGGCAAGAATCATTGTTTCAGAGAAGTATCGTGAAATAGTTACTAAAGTGATGCTCTTTGAAATAGATACATTAGTATGATAGAGTAGTGACAAAAGGGTGGAAGATGAGTGTAATATGGGCACATAAAGATTCAAGATAGCATTTTCCTGGTGTTGTGTGTGTTTGTCTGGAAAACAAAACTCTCCCATTGAATGGGCTGTTAATTTCCTTGACTTATTGTATCATTTTTAACAACAGCTTATTAATTTTATGAAAATCCATTTGTCAACTCTTTCACTAATATCTTAAGTGATCAGAGTCCTATTTGGCAAGCTTTTTATTTGAATACTTTGTAATCTAGTCTGTACATTTTCTCCTAGAAGTGTCAGAATTGTAGGTCTTATGGTTAGAGTCTTGATCCATTTGGAGAATCCATTTAATTTTTGCACATGTGACAAGGAAGCATATAGTTTCTATCTTCAACATGTGATTATCCAGGTTTGCTAACACTACTTGATGAAGAGGCTGAAGGACTTACTTTTGACTTGTTTGTAAAATAGAAAAACAAATACAACAACAGCAAAATCCTCAGACCCTTCATAGCCTATAAGGAGATTAGAATAAGAGATTTTTCAGCCACCAGTTGAATATCTTTAGCCTAGTAGGAAGATTAGCATAAGTTAAAAGCTAGTATTTTACAAAATCATTGTTTTGTCCTGGCCCATAAGCAAAGCACATGGGCAATTACCTTGATTTATTTTCCCATTACTGTGATAAAATATGATGATGCAGCAACATAAGGGAGAAAGCATTTATTTAGACTCCTAGTTCAAGAGCATAGGCCATCATGGTGGAGAACCCACAGCACCCGGGGCTTGAAGAAGATAGTCACATTGCACAGTTAAGAGGCATAAAGAGAAGAATGCTGATCCTCAGCTAGCAGTCCACTTTTAGTGTGAGTCATCCAACTCAGCTCACCTAATATCATAGTTCTTCGCAGGCATGCTCAAAGATAAATAATTCCCTATATGTTTGTCTGGTGTCATGTCTACTAAGTGACTCTGGATACAGTCAAGTAGACAATTAATACTATTATTAATTAATACTATTATTGTTTTGTAAGTATTATATCCTTGGACAGAACTGACACAAAACTAAAATAGTAAAACACAAAAGAACAAAAATGGCACTAAATCCAATGAAGGAAGCATGTGTCTAGGAATAGAAGACAGTTTCTCCAAATTTTAAATGGTATGCCATAATGAGTCAGATGATTCATTCTTAGTGTAATCCAAAAAATCAAAGGAAATTTTGGAAATAACAGATAAAATTGAAGGCAAGATGGAGTTACAGAAGGGGTTAGTGGAAAAATTCAAATCTTAAATTTAAAAGTGAGTTGGACAGATGAAATTTATTTCTCAATCATGTGCATGTAGGTAGTAATCAAAACTGCAGCCACAGACAAGACTAGACAGTGAGTGTCTTAGTTTGGGTTACTATTGCCATAATGAAACACCACGACCAAAGCTACTTGGAGAAAGGATATATGTGGCTTAGACTTCCATATATCTACTCATCCTTGGAGGATATCAGGGAAGGAACTCAAACAGGGCAGTATCCTGGAGGCAGGATCTGATGCAGAGGCCATGGAGGGGTGCTGCTTACTCTCTTGTTCCCCAGGGCTTGCTCAGCCTGCTTTCTTATAGAACCCAGGAATGTCAATCCAGAGATAGCACCATCCCCTGCAATTGCTAATTAAGAAAATGATAGCCTGATCTTTTTTTTCACTTTTTATTTGAATTACAAACAAAATTAAATTATGTGACAATCCCAGTTCCCTTCTCCCTCCCTTCCTCTCCTATCACTACCCTACTTATCACATATCCTTTCTTCTAATCTACACCTGACTCAACCTTTCTGCTCCCTCATGACCTCTGCAACTTTCCTCTTCTTCCCTTCTCATTCTCATAGCTCCCTCTCCCCTCTTCTCATGCTCTCAATTTGCTCATGGGATCATGACCCTTTCCCCTTCTCCAGAGGACAAAGTTTGTCTCTTTTAGGGTCCTCCTTGTTTACCAGTTTCTTGGCCTTATAGGCTGGTAATCCCTTACTCTATGTATAAAATCCACATATGAGTGAGTACATATCATGTTTGTCTTTTTGTGATTGGGTTACCTCGCTCAGAATGGTTTCTTCAAGTTCCATCCATTTTCCTCCAAATTTCAAGATTCCATTGTTGTTGTTGTTTTTTTTTTTTTTTCTGCTGAGTAATATTCCATTGTGTAAGTGTCCCACATATTCTCTATCAATTCTTCAGTTGAAGGGCATCTAGGCTGCTTCCAGTTTCTAGCTATTACAAATAATGCTGCTCTGAACATCGTTGAACAGATGTCTTTGTTGTATGAATGTGCTTCTTTTGGGTATATGCCTAGGAGTGGAATTTCTGGATCTTGTGGTAGACTGATTCCCATTTTCTTGAGGAGTCACCATACTGATTTCCAAAGAGGCTGTACAAGTTGGCACTCCCACCAGCAGTGGAGAAGTGTTCCCCTTTTTCCACATCCTCTCCAGCATAAACAGTCATTGGTGGTTTTGATTTTAGCCATTCTGACAGGAGTAAGATGGTATCTCAAAGTTGTTTTGATTTGCATTTCCCTGATGGCTAAGGATGTTGAGCACTTTCTTATGTGTCTTTCAGCCATTTTAGATTCCTCTATTGAGAATTGTCTATTAAGTTCTGTGCATTTTCTTAATTGAGGTGCCTTTCTCTCAAATGACTTTAGCTTCTCTCAACTTGACAAAACACCAGCAAGCACAGTGACGAAGACAAGAACAGAGGGGACACGAACAGAATTTTAACATTCGGTGGTCTAGAAAATGGAATGAATGTCCAAAGCAACCATACTGTGAGAAACAAAGAAGGTCAGAGAAAAGGTGATGATGGGACACCTTTGAGTCAAGAAACAAGAAAGGCCAACTGTAGGAAGTGATGAAGAGGAATGAAAGATGAAATGTGAGTGGACAATGTGATATGGAGGTTTCTGGTATATCTTGGTTGCTGGTTTGAAGGATATGAAATCAACTAAGTGGTACATGAAAGCAAACACCTGCAAAGCATTCCAAAAAAAAAAACAGGTTATTTGAAATGGAAAGAAGCAACCAAAATGTAGGCTACACCTTCCAATCGCAGCCAATCAAAAGGAGGCCAGAGGGAAAAGAGAAGCTGATCACTTTTATGGAGAAGTGTCAATTTAGAAAATAAGTACCAAATAACTTTGAAGGTGTAAATTGATAACAGAGTTCAGTAAGATCAGTGCTTTTTAGAGAAACAAAACAAAGTCTGTTCTTGGCTGAGGTGCATTGATTTGGTTGTTACCTCCAGCTTAGCTGATGACAATACAACATAATTTCCAGAATTACACATTTTTACAGTATACTCAATATTTGAATTTTTTGCATATCTGTTCTTTGGAGTAGAACCCTTGAAAATAATTTAAAAAATAAGATAGGACCGATATTCTAAAATATTTACTAAATACACATTTAACATAGACAAAATTGCAAAGAATAAGAGACTGCAGTGTACTCAGCCTTAAAGGGAACAGATATACCACATTCCCTTTCTCAAAGCTAAAAAATCATCGAAGAAGAGGCTGCTGAAGGGGTGCAAGAGCCAGAAGCAGGAGATGACTATAAGCAAACATTATTTTCTGGACCCAGCATATGAATCCACTGAAGTTGGGATAGCATTGACAAGACCTCTGCCAGCACAGGCCAGAACAAATCCCACCCTGGAGAGGAGAATTGAGGACAGAATCCCTCCCCATTCCATGGGAGCTCTATATCAATCAGCCTTGGCTTTAAATATTGGAAGTAATATCCTGTACCCAAATCCAGCCCTGAAACCCAGGCACACTCCTAGAATCTCAGAATTTGGGAGTCAAAGGCAGGGGACCACTGCAAGTTCAAAGCCAGTCTGTTGGTTTACAAAGTAAGTTCCAGACCAATTGGAGCTACATTTTAAGATCACATCACAAGAACAGCATACATTCTGAGCCTTAGATTGTATAAACTTTGTGACTGTTGAATCTTTCAGGTTTTTTTTCATTGCATCTTTTGGAATCCATTCAGCTGAGGGAATATTGACATTTTCCACATGAATAAAATAAACTCTATAAATCCAATGTACAAGAAAACTAAAAATATATTGATTATGTTTACATGACTGTCACTTTACCATGGAATAAAGATGATGTCAGTTTATTAAATGAATAGGTATGCTAAATAACTACCTGTCATCTCACTAATTAGAGCTATGTCAATGATGTTTGTTGAATATCCATTCTATAAGCAGATATCTCTGTGATTTACCCAAAGTTTCTCATTCACTAGAAAAGCCCCATTTGGTAGAAATTCCTAACAGAAAGAGAAAGATTTCTGTTTTAGTGTTTATCCTCATCCATACATTTCTGCTTCAAGCTGAATGACACAACTACCTTCTCATATATTCCCTGCCTGCAGACTCTGTTCTACAATAGCTGTAAACATGGGCCTTTGGGTTGCTAATTGCACTATAAATTTGGCTGGATAGGTAATAGAAAGGGAACAGTCATTTGGTGTTTCAGTTCAGCTTTTATACACCAAGATTTTCTCTCCAACTCTGAAAGTGCTGTTTATCAGAAGTGTAAATAGTGAAAAGGCCTTGTGGTTAAATATCTACACAAGTAATTCAAAAATAAATCATATTTTTAAAAAGCAGGTAGAGATGGTAAGCAAAGAAGGAGAGAAGATAAATGTGTGATGTATGGACTCATGTAGAACTGGAAAAATGGAACGCTGAAACCATCCCCCTCAAAGGACAGATGACTAAATTTAGTGCGATAGATGCCCATAACAGTAAGTTGTGATAATGCTACATGTTATGGTCCTCAATTGCATACACTTTATGAGAGGAAAAAATCAATATAAGCATTAAATTTGCAAACCAAAGCCAGGGTTATTGTTTCATTTGTCAAGGTTTTAGACCACAAGGGGGAAACATTGAAATGAGTCATTTAAATCAAGCTAATCTTTTTGAGATTGTCCATTTTCCCAAAGCATTAAACACAATTGGTACTTCAGGACAGGTTAGTTTTTCTTCTCCATCTTGGTTGTCTCAGACTCACCACTACCTTCCAACTGGTTCTTTTTATTCAACTCCATACATTGCTTAATGGAAATGAATGTGCATTTCTACTCTCGTAGTTAGTTAGGCTCCTTAACTGTGTCATCTCTCAGTCACAATCAGAGTTCCAAAAAAAGGTAAAGAGAACATAAGCTAGAAATACAATTGTATTTATTTTCAAAAGAAGCCCATACTGTAGTATGTATTCTCTTTAGAAAATGTATTTTTCATTATCTGTTCTCAAACATCACTGTATTGTTTTTGCTTTTTAATTCTTATAAATTATTATTTACAATGAAAATACAAATAAAATGTCAATTTGCAATTGCTGAGCTTTTCTTCTTTAAGTCACCCTGCTCCCAACTTCCATGATGTAATGACCAAAGTGTGGAAGACTGAGCTTTTTAGCCAGCAAAAAAAGAAAATGGCAACCTCACAGTAGAAGCTCCAGCTGTCCCTGGTGACTGGAAGTTCCTTAAAGTTTCATTTTTTCATTAATTCACTTATCTTCCTAATGTGGAGCCACCTCTGCTCCACTGCTTTCTAATTATTCCTCCCAGTGGTTTTATGCTGTTCTATTTTACAGGTGAGAACACTGACTGTGGAAGTTTGTGATAATTTTTTCTCAAGATTCACACCCAGAGGTGTCAGAGTGAGAGTTTTCTTTACATACCCACCTGTAGATTTTAGCAGTCCCTGTCTCCCAATGCTGATGATGCAAGAGACCTGACCTTTTATAATTAACATCCCATAAGTGATTATTGTCACTCATGGGCAAATCTCAAAAGGGAAGGAATAGAAATTTCTGCAATATCCCTAACTAATGCCTTTCATTTCACTTTTAGATGGTCATCTACAATAAGCATTATTCATATGCTTGTTGAAAGGAAACATTCTTTCACCTTTTTCCTAGACATCTTAAGTAGTATCCTAAAGCCTGAGCCTAGAGATCTCAATTTTCAATAACCACTCTGACCAGAATTTTCAAAATATTGGATTTTGAGAAGCATCCTATTACCAGGTCTGGTTTATTTACACAATTAGAATGTGACTACTCAAGAAGTAAATAATTAAAATATAATATAATCATAGAACCAATTAAAATGAAAATTTATAAATGTTTAGTGACTTTTTGGATTTCTATTACTTAGAAATTGTCAAATATGACCAATATCCTTACTCTTTATTTTATTATCCTTAATATTTTTCATATCTAATATTTGCTATAATGGTGGCATGTGGGAAAATATTACAATAGGCAAAATGTTACTATACTTACAAGTTAATGTACTCTCAAACTCTTGCTATTATATCTCCAACGTGTTACTTGGGAAGGCATAAGCCTGTGTCAGGAATCTCCATATATGTTCTTCTCATAGCCAATGAAATCTAATCACAGTATAGATCTCTCCAAGAATCCATAGTAAATATAACAGAATCAATGTAAACACTGGAAACCTAGGTAACAGAAAAAGACCATGTTGTCAAGGAGCAGCTCATTGTGGAATACAAAAACAAGCAACAGTAATCTAGAATAGAGATGAACATTTAATTGCACACTCAAGGGTATTATTTAGCACCCATCACTGTTCTATCAAATCTCTGGTGCAAAAATGGACATGTGGTATGTCTCTACACCTTTCCTCTCTTAAACACTTCCTTATTCACTTTTCTTTATCCCTACTTTTTGTTTCCTTCACATGATTGTTTTCCAAAGCATCAATTAATAAATGATAAAATTATCATTCATAACTTAATTGCTCTATTTAAACAAGAAACATATGCATTAGTGATTCTATTAAAAACGTATTTCACCTTTTCCCTTTCTATTTTATGTGTCTGTATGTCATTCAGCTTAGCTGAAGCAGTCTGCTTAATTAAATTCAAATAATACTGCCAGATGTACTGCTTTTGGTAAAGAATATGAGGAACTTTATTCATTGTGCATTCAGGCTGATGGAGTAATTGCCACACAATTAGTTCATGCAAGAGCTTCTAAAGGTAGTCAAATTAAATCTAAATTTCTGGTGCAAATGCCAAAATGTCAATGATAGCATCAATGAAAACATGGGTTTCAATGTGAGCTTGTGCTTCACATTCTGAAATTTCCATCAGAATAATGACTTGTGTTTCATATTCATAAAGCCCATGAAAAGCAAACCTGGATGTGATGCTTATATTCTATCACAACTGTGCTGAAAAGATACTTAATTTTCATGAAACTGTTCTAAAATGTTAGAGGAATGATTCAGTGTAGTCTATGGCTTGCCTTAGAAACTCCCAGCATGTGTCACCATTCTCTGTATTCCTCAGTGCCTATTCATGGGTTTGTCACCACACAGAGGCCCCAAACCTTTCATCTATTGGACAAGATCCCAAACAAGATGTTTCACTTAGCAAACCAATCTTAAGAAGTCTACATATCACAACTTCAGAAAAGAGCCCACAACTCCAGGTCTGTAGGGGTCCTGAAATGCAAAAAGAAAGTTATGCCCATTACCTTTTTTGCACATGAGAAAACTAGGCCCCTGAAGCTTTCTCGAGACAGAAAAAAATAGTAGCATATTCTCCAAAGCTATCAATACAGTGCTCAAACTTTGGTTTGAATGCAAAAAAGGTAAGTCATGTATGAAGACCTCCCCATGGTCTCAGAGTAAGAAGTCTATAAATTTAGTATGCCATAGGAGAAAACATGAAAGTAGGATCGGTGTTCCTTCTCATTCCAAGTGCTGCCCAATGTTACTATCTGAAGTGGATTCTTGTGACTCAGGCGGGTGGCTCATCTCATTCATAGACAGTGTGTCAGTGTGAGAGCAGATAGTATCAGCTGAAACACCATTTACCTAGTGAGCACAAGTCTGCCATCTTCCCCAGACAACAGTCTCATTAGTAACATGAAGTGCAGGCAGAATTTAGCAGGCAATTTCTAATTGAATGTGTTATTATTTAAAGAAAGATTTTTAATCAAAAGAATGACCATAATGAAAAAAATATTTTCTTATGACTTAATTTTCAAAACACAACTTAATGTTACTCACCAAAGTCTAAGTATTCAACATCAGAGTGAACTTTCTCTGTTTTACTCTATACTCATGCTTTAACACGGAGTAAATAGTTTTGGACAGAGAAGCCATAAAAGGGGAGACATTAGAAGAAATAGTTTTAATAATAACAAATTACATAATATACACATATGTAAACATATACATAAAATTTAAAATAAACAAATGTTGGAATATGAAAGGTATCTCCCTTTCTGGGTAACAGTTCCTCACCTGGATGATATAAATAAAATACTCCATCATAAGACTACTTATAGAATTAGTATAATTTTATAGACAAATTTTATGGTATGAATATTAATTTATATAATGACTATATTACATTGTTTAATTCGAATATAAGTAGAATTTATAAATCAGTATATGCATATAGACTATTTAGAGCATTCGTGTATATATATATATATGTATATATATATATATATATATATATATATAATGATAAAATAGTATATATAAGTGACCCCAAAATTCTACCAGACAGCTCCTATATCTGATTAACACCTTCAGTGATATGGCTGAATACAAGATTAACTAAAAAAATAGGTAACCCTTCTATATTAAAAAATGATAAATGTGCTGAGAAAGAAATCAGGGAAACAACACCCTTTACAATAGCCAATAATATATTTTGGGGTAACTCTAACTAAATAAGTGAAATACCTGTATGACAAAAACTTTGAAGGAAGAAATGGAAGAAGATATCAGAAAATGGAAAAATCTCCAATGTTCATTGATCAGTGGAATTAATATAGTAAAAATGGCAATCTTATCAAAAGCAATCCACAGATTCAATGCAATCCGCATTAAAATCCCACACAATTCCCCACAGACCTCAAAAGAACAATACCCAAATTCATATGAAAAAACAAAAAATCCAATATAGCTAAAATAATCCTGTACAATAAACGAACTTCCAGGAGTATTACATCTCTGACGTCAAGCCCTACCATAGTAAGAAAAACAGCATGTTACTGGCATTAAAAACAGACAGGTGGATCAATGGAATTGAATCAAAGACCCTGACTAAGTCCACAGACCTATGAATACCTGAGTTTTGCCAAAGAAGTCAAAATTATACAATGGAAAAAAAGGAAGCATCTTCAACAAATGGTGCTGGCATAATTGGTTAGATCCCAGCATGTAGAAAAATTCAAATAGATTCATATCTATCACCCTGCACAAAACTCAAGTCCAAGTGGATCAAAGATCGTAACATAAATCCAGTTAACCTGAACCTGATAAAAGAGAAAGTGGGGCATAGCCTTGAAAGCAATAGCATAGGAGACAATGTTGCGATTATAGCACCATTAACACAGACAATGACCCACAGGCAAGTCAAGGTCAGCACAAGGGAACCCACAGAAACAACTTACCTGGGCTCATAGGAGCTCACAGACTCTGTACCTATAGGTAGGGATCCTGCATGGGATTAATCTAGGACATCTAGTAAGTGTGAGAGTTCTGTAACTTGATCTGTTTGTGGGACTTGCCTCACCCAGTCTTAATTCAAAGAGAGGAGCTTAGCTTTGTTGACACCCATTGGAGGCCTGCCCCTTTCTGAATAGAAAAAAAGGAGGAGTGGATGGGGGAGGAGGTAGAGGGGAGGCAAGGGGAGGGAAAGGTAGGAGAGGAAGGAGGGGAAACTGTGTTCAGGATGTAAAATAAATGAAAACATTTTACTAATAAAAAATTAAACACAATTGCTATCACCTTTTGTGTGTGTTTTCCAACAGCCAAGATCACTTGTAACAGTTTTGCAGCAATTATTTTAATGAATGTGCAGTATACATGTAATCAATCATTATCCTTACACAGCTAAAACTAGCTCTCAAGATCCCAAAAGCAACAAAAGTTTATCCAAATAGATACAATTTATCTACCTATAGCAAACACTGAAATCAATATTGTGCTTCTCCTAAAATCTACTCACTTTGGGATAACACAATGATTTTTCTCCTGTAGATTCTTTGTATGTCAGCAAGTGCCTCTTTAGTCTTACAAATGACCTTCAGAAACCCCTCTGCAATATAGCACCTTTGTTGCTCTGTCTCTGAACTCATGTAAATCATCTCCACTCTCTGCTCCTTCTGAATATTGAGATTAACTTTGATATGTGACATATGGGAATCAATTCCATTTCAGATATGAATGCATTCTGCTCTCCATTTGCTATTCCCATGTCCCAGTTAACATACTTTCTAAGATTCATGTAGTTGTCTCATTGTTTTCCGTCAGAAACTTCTTCAAAGTAGAACTGTAGTGTTGCAGGCTTTCTTTTGGGCCACCAACCAGCTCCCAAATCATGACAAGTAGACTCACTATTAGACATGAATATCCGGCCCTATCCTATGCTTATTACACTAGTTCCTACAACCTAAATCAACCTGTTTCTCTTAATCTACATTTTGCCTCAGGGTTTTTATCTTGTCTTTTTTTTTTCATTCTGAGTGTCTTACGCTGTGTCTGGCTGGTTGACACCTGCCTGGATGTCCCAAAGCACCTCCCTGTCTTTCTCCCTCATTCCCCTCCTCCTTTGAGCCTTTCTTTCTCTACCTTCCTATTCTCTCACCTCTGCCTAGATACTGGCCATTGAGTTTTTTGTTAGAACAATCAGGTATCTTAGATAGGAAAGGTAAAACAAATGCAACACACCTTCACATAATTAAACAAAGACAGCATAAATAAATGTGGCATATCTTTACCTAGTTAAAGTAATATTCCATAACACAGAACACCCTGATCTATCATTTATATGCTCTGTCAACTTTCTATAAAAGACTATATGCTCCTCCACTCATCTCATACAATTGGGATTCTGATGTTCATTTTAGTCAGCTACTTCTGTAATGTATATTCTGAAATTAACCTCAATTGGAATGATGAATAAATCATTCATAATTTTTTAATCCTTTACTGTCTCTGCCTTGTGTACCCACACATTTTCATGTGTTGCAAACACTAGAGCATGTACTTCTTGAGTGGGACTTTAAATTAAATATTTAGGCATTTGAAGTCCTTGTAGAAATTAAGATAATATATAAGCTAACTAATGATGGTTTGATAGATGATTTCATTATAACTGCTTTAATTCTATGTTTTCTGACTTTATGTTGCTTGTTTGGACTCTTATTATTTTCTTACTTTCTTTTGCCTTCCTCCTTTCCTTCCTTCCTTTCTCTCCATTTTCAGTGTTGAATATTGAACCCAAGGCCTTGTACGTTCTTGGCAAGAATTCTGCTCTGCTCTATTCTACTCTAGTCTTTGCTGCTCTTTCCTACTGTGCTATATTCTGCTATTCCCTATTCTACTCTACTGTGTTCTTTCCTACTTTACTATATTCTGCTATGGTCTACTCTACTATGCTCTTTTTTACTTTCTTCTACTTTGTTCTGCTTTTCTTAACTCTACCCTATTCTACTTTAGTCAGGAAAAGCTAATTCATTATTGAAATAATTCCCAGGCACTGTTGGTGCCATCTTGGAATTCTGAGATTGGAAATCTTGTTTACTTAGAATTTTTAGGCTACATCAAGTCCCATCTTTGCATTTTAGAAAAAAAAATGCACTGAATGGAAAATCTTGTGTTAGGAGGGTGAAAATATAAGCATGTTCATGGCATGCTCTTTCTTCTTATATAATGAGAACTCATGAATGCATAATACAGTATAAAACCTAATATCAGAGTTATTCTGACATATGATCATACCCTCTTGCTAAAGCTTTAATCCCACAGAGTGTCTTGAGTCATATGTACTTGCTTATGATCCTTGTTCTAATGTCACATTCTCATTAGGAAATTCTCCTACCAAATCCTGGCAGGCAATGCCAGATTCCCTACCACAGCACATTCTATCATTCTCCTTCCCTGTTTTTATTCATAGTGTTGATCACCTTACAATAAACTATATACCTACATTGTGTCTATTTTTAATTGTTTGTGTGTGCAACATGAATATGAATTTGTGTTTGTGCATGTGAGTGTGGGTTCACATGTATAATGAGACATGTAAATGTCAGAGGTCAATGTATGGTGGTGTTCTTTGCCTTTCATCGTGGTTTGAGCCAGTGTCTTATTGTTGTCCCCGGTGAACACCAAGTAAACATGTTACATGTATCTAGCTAGTTGCTCCATGAATTCGAAGTGATTCTTGAGTGTCTGCCTCCTATATTGTTATGGGAGTGTTGATAATACAGGTGTTTATTACTACATATGGATTCATGTAGGTCCTTAGATTTCAAAGTCAAGTTCTCACTCTTGCATAGCAAGTGCTTTACCCATACACATCTTTCTCAATCCCTGTTTTCCTTGTTGATTTTTAATGTCTCTTTACTAGAGTGGTCATTTCCTAAAGGTGTAAATCTGTCATTGTCTTTAATTCTTGATGCATCTCCCAGGTAGAACTGGATGGTTCTCAAGAGACTCAGCTAACTTTTAAAATACTGAATGAACAAAGTTCCAAAGATGAATAAAGATACAAAATGCTGAAAGGGATTCCCTTTCTATTTAAGAAGATCAATTTTTTGGAGAGAATCTATTATCTTCAATCATGAATAATTACGGCTAGATAATATCCCAAGAAAGGACATATACACATTATCAGAAGTGTGCACTCCTACCAAGACTCCCTTGCTATAAAGGCACAGACCATGCTTAGCAATGATTCAGCTACGTATTGCATAAGGAGGAAGTCGTTCAAAAAAGGTTCTAGTGGAAGATGTAACACTCCTCAGAAAAGCACAAACAGAGAAGACATGGTTGTAAATGCCAAGAATTCAGTCACTCTGGAGGCTTGGGCAAGCGGATCTCTGTGAGTTTTAGGCTTCTCTGGTTATACATTAAGTCCTGGGCTGGTCAGAGCTAAATAGTGAGATCCTCCCCACACCCACAAACTCCAAAAATAGATAAAGAAAGAAAAGCACAAATAATAAACCCTACAAGCCATAAGTGCTCACTGATAATGCTGTGAAGAAATGCTATATAAATTGATATTGCACCTGGAACAATTTTGAAGAGAAGTCCAAATACTTTACTACCCTGTTAAAAGGTTCACAAGGTTTCTCATATGCAGGTATTAGGGTCTTCTGGGAAAAAAGGCCTCCATCCCAGGGGCTGAGTCTGAGTCTTCATGATGAACATTGAACCTGTGACTTTTTGAAGTTCTAGAAATTCACGTTAGTGATGAAAAGATATTAGCATTTCAATAGATCAGACAGAATTTCCACTTGATATTAATGTTAGAAGAAATGAACTTTGCAGTCAACAACAAATAATACAGTGAACTGGCAAAAATTATAGAGGACACATTTTTAAAATCTATTAAGCTCTCTGAAGAATAAACCATTTTCCTAAAACAAATAGGAACATGAAGGTTTTTCCATGTCAAATAGAAAGATGTTTCTAGAGCGAATATATTTATGAGTAATTCAGCTGACCTTTTTCAATTACTCCCCAGTGGATCTAGTCTGGAGAGAATGACACCTAAAGGCAGTTCATGTGAATTAATATTATATGAAAGGTTCACACTGATTTCAGCATTATCTATTTCCCTCCCCACAATAATGTACTGATAATGTTGAATATGATCAAAAATACATAGTGTATGTAATTAGCTATTAACAGTAGAAAGCTAAAAATTAAGGCATTAATAAGGGGCACTCAAATATTCAAATGAAACCTTAATTGTTCCTCTTCTATCATAAACCATTTGTAAGCAATACCAAATTTAACATCAGGATGAGCAATTATAAAGTATTCAAAATGCCATTAAAATTATGGATGGATACATTTGGCTGATATTTTCCCTACTCATATTGACTTTCAAACAGGTAAGCACAGCCTCTGATGATATAATTTCCAGGATGGAATGGAACTCCTTAAATGAATATCATAAAAACACAGGAAAAGAGATGGAGTGGTGACTGAGTTTTCCCTTCCAGATTCCCAGAATTTGATTCCTAGTACCCACATGGCAGCTCACTATTTCCTGTAATTCCAATTTCAGTGAATCCGGTGCCATTTTCTGGCCTCTGAAGGCACCAGGCATGAATGTGGTGCACAGACTCACATGCAGGCAAAACACCCAAAATTGGAAAATGAAAATAAGTAAATCTACCAAGCACTGAAAAACAAACCACAGGAAGAATAAATGCATGCCATCCTGATAGTGTTGATTATTGATGCTCTGAAATGACCCTTTCTCTTGAGCCAGTCCCATTGCATCCTCCTTTCTGTTTTTCTTCTGAAGTAAAAGGTACTAAGACAAAACTGTGTCCCTGGAATTTTCTTCCCAGTTCCTTACACCTGCTCTGCACATTTTCAAGTTAGTGATTTTGATGTTTTCTCATGGTTACAAAATAACAAATACCTTCTTCATTTTTGCAGAATAGGCAGCAATTGCATAGACCCACAATATTGAGAGTCTGATTTTACAAGTGTTAAAACATTAGAAATGTACATCATGGCCTTGACAGAACCTGGTAGAGTTGTTATTTGTAAACAAATAGGTTTACCCACTTAAACTTATGGCTTTGTGGTTCAAACATTGAAGCACACAAGAAAAAAGATGAGCTACTCATAATCCTAGAATATGTTCATGAACTCAAATTTGTTTATTAATTTTTAGATATTGTATTCTTCAAGTCTCTTATAATATTGAACCCTGAACCACAAGAAATTCCTTTGGAAAATTATGTACTAAAGTATCCTTTGTAATCAATGGCTTCTATTGAAACAATGAAATTGGTGTTTCTCTGGGAATAAGTACATTATGATTCACTATTGGAGTATAACAAGAAATATGAGGATAGACCATTATAATGATAAACAAAGTATGGGTGTTATAAAAGGTAGGGATTGCCTGCTTTGTCTAATACATTATGCATGCCAACCCTAAAAAAGTACTGGCCCTTCTCTATACTAATGCTTAACCATGTATGATTTCCAGGGACAAGAGATGGAGAACAGAATGTGCAGTGTTTTTAGTATACTAAGAAATCATGAATGATTTCCATTAGAATTCTTTAATGAACTAAATTCATAACAAAGACCAGATAATATTAAACTTTAGAATAATGGCTAAAATTTCTATTTTTTCTTATTTATAACAGCTTTTAAACATCATAAACATTTACTTTCACAAAAAACAGATGACCCTCCATGTTTGAGTTCACGTTATATATTCATCTTCCATTTAAAATCATCCAGCACCTTTAAGTCCATATCAGTGCAATGGTGAATGATCACTGCCACCTATAGACAGAGATTAGAGAAACACCCAGTAACTAAGAAAAATGATCATTTCATAATTTAAATTAGAAATATCCTATCGAACACTATCATAACAAACAGAAATAGTATCTTATAGAATATATATTCAGTGGAATTCCTTTAGCATATTGCTTTATTGCCTGATCAAATCATTGATCCAAAAATTCATGAATGTTACCTGTGAGATGAAAGAGGTATATTTATTTATTTGTGGTACACTGAAGTTGTAAAATACTAATTTTCCACACAATTGGATACAAGTCAAGATATTATATATAGTTCCCCAGCTTCTTCTCTAACAGCAGTCTCCTAAAGTATGAAAGTAACAGACTGTAACATCAATATGAGATTTTTTCCTTCCCCAATATAAGCAAAGAAAATGGGTAAAGTTTGGGGGGGTTAAAAGAAAAGAGAATACAAAAGTAATAATCTAATACAAGAGCTTCATTGAAGTATTTCATTATTCACCAAAAGAAATAGCACCCATGCATTTCCTACAGATGTGTGTTTTCAGCAGACCAGATAGATGTTTAAACCATGAAATATCATCTTGTGCAAAAACGGCATTTCTGACATTCTTATGACCAAGTTCTGCTTTCTTATTTTCTACAGTCATTTCAAGATAAGAAACATTCTGTTACACATGGAGGAGAATGTAAATGCTTAGGTTTACCCACACCAATTCACACTTTGTTAATTTCAATATTCTCCAGTCTTTACCTGAGTATTCAAGACCACACTCTTGTCTCTGGATCCTATGGATCTGGTGTTGAATTTGGCCTTGAATTAAAAATCAAATTTAGTAAGAACGGAGTTGTTATAGGATCTGAAACTTGCATTAACTCTCTGAACAATAGAAACTTCTTCAAACGTTATTGCTACAGCAGAGTGACATCCCCATACTTGCATCACCACAAAGCTGTTCATGAGAGTCATCTGGAAACTGATAAGAACTACCCTCCTGCTACACATTTGACCATTGTATACTGTGCTTATTCCTTCTCAACAAACTCAGAGAGCTACAAGATGTTCAAACCCAGACTTCCTATGTTGTAAATTACATGACAGTGCAGCAAAAAAGACTAGGCTTGATGAACATGAATTAAATTCTGAACAAAAGAACATTTTGTATTATCTAGTTTACTCCAAGGTAAACTGGGGGTTTTGTGCTACTGAGAATCAAATACACAAGGTAGGTATTATACCAGTAAGCTACATTTCCAGCCTACCAATGTTTTTGAAAGATAACTAGGTTTGTAATATTAAGGTTAATGGTAGCATCTAACTCCATGTAGATTTTGAATGCCGGCAACGAATATATATATTGGTTCTCTATTCCTAGCCTACTGTAGGACATAAGATACAAGGAGTTCTTGATGAATGGGACTTGGAATTTTCTGGCCCATTTCTCAAGATTCTTCAGAAAAATTAATAAATTGTATCAATTTAGAGGTAAGGTACTAGGCATACCAGTATGAGAAAAAAATTATCATCTCTAATTTATGACTATTTTAGAAGAATTATCACTCAATGAATTTGAAGATAGTTAATAATTTAGACTCAATGGATTAGTCAAGATCAGACATAGGCTATGTGTAAACCAGAGTTTTAAAGGTACCATTGAACATTCCAGTACAATTTATTTATAAGTTGAAGAAATGACTGAGTTTTCTAATACAACTCTAAAATTAGAAAATGTACTGACTTAATCAAACACAAACCTCTATCTACCATCATCTAGAATTTCTTTAGATAATTTATAAATCCATTTGCACCTAGATACTGAAAAATTGTAAGTAGAAAAACAGCATTCTACCTATTTTTAGAGAAATGCTATAAATACATTACTTAAAGTAGAATCTTTGAATCTTAAGGTGCCTGTTAGTGTGTCTGATGTAAATGTCCTATAAATGTTTTCTGAAACAATTAAAATAAAGTCATAGAAATAAACTTATTCTCAAAGATTTCAATAAAAATGGGTCAAGGATGTTTCAGGTAAAAATTGAGTTTATCATGATAACTTCACCTCACTATACATTCTATACTGCACAAACTAGAAATACTGAGGTTATAGTTATTCCCTGAAATATTTAAAATCAAATTACTACACATACTTCTTATATAAATATCATTCAAGTCAAACTGCTTCTTATTTAATCAATGAACCAAAATGGTGAGAGATAACAATATGGTAGAGCTGCCTTGAACTGCTGATAAACGTGTTTTCTCAAAAATAATGAAACATAGGAACCTTCTCATCTTCGCTCATGCATGAGAGATCAAATTTCAGCATAATCCCCAGCCTCTATTGCAATGATCTTAAACTATAATACAAGATGAGAGTTATAAAATTTGATACATGCAAAGCATTTCAAACAATCCTAAGACATGAAAAGAAATCAAAGCCCTCCATTTATGAGCAATTCTGACCCACAACAGTTGCTTCAAATTTACAGGTGGGAGAGGGAAATCAATCAAGTAGGATATTATTTTCTTTATCAAGTAATCTTACAAATTCTAAGAGATGACTATACCTAAGTTAGTTCCAAAATATAGAAGAGAGTAAAGCCAAATTTTCAGAAAGTATAATCATCATATTCGTAGTTCCCATAACAATACAAATGTTATGACATTAGGGAAGTTAGTAAATATTAGCATGCAAACCAACTTACGGTGAGAAGTCCAGTTTATCTGCCAATATAGCCATGCACCATATGTTAGATGATGACACAGAAATGAAATAATTGCCACTTTTTGAAATGAAAATGTGATTTTGGCAATGGGAATATATGCCCTGAACAGCAAGCTCCAAGAGTATTAGCAACATGTAGAAAAGCTTTAACATAAAGCTGCATCTCTGGTGAACTCAATACATGAGTATTGAATTAATCAATTGAAAGTAGTAAATGGAGAAAAGAGTGTATATTGTACCAGTTAAAGGAATGCAGTATAAGTCTAAACACTGACTAGTTTTTTGTTATTATTATTATAGTGTATCAAATGAAATCTACAAAGGAGAAAATGATGTTTAAATCATATTTTCTCATCAATTTGCTCAGCCATATTTCCAAGTAACATGCAATTCAAGTCCTGTCATGTCTCAGAATTAATAGCCCAGGTTCTTAATTCTTACCAAGGCTGACAAATTATTGTGTCTAACAGCACCAGTCACACTTGATCATAAGTAACGTCTCCAGACGTAACTCTCTTTCCATCAAATTCAGACTCAGTTTATTTGTCTAACGCAAAATGCCAATAGGGCTATGCTGTGCAATGAATCAAAGTTCTTCATTAATGAGTAAAATGTTTCATGTGTGGGAAATGATTCTCCAGCTCCCAGCTAGCTTTATACATCTAAACAGTTATAAGCTATTAATTTATTTCCAGGGTGAGTATACAATGCTTCTTCAAGGAAGACTAGGTTGTTCCCAAGTTCAAACTGAAGATACTGCAATGTGTGCACGTAAATCTTTTCATGGGGTCATCACAAACATATTTTTCTCAACTTTAACTTGAACATATTTGTTGAATTATGTCGCTGCATTCATAAACTTTCTTTAAGGTCTTTAATACTTTTATTATTCTTTAAAATCACATTTATTTTAGTGTGTGTGTGCATGTGTGAGTGCCTCTCTCTCTCTCTCTCTCTCTCTCTCTCTGTGTGTGTGTGTATGTGTGTGTGTGTGTGTGTGTGTGTGTGTTCTAGTGCAAGAAAAGGGTGTGGGGTCCCTTATATTTAAAGGTTTTTAAGACTGTCCAATGTGGGTGCTGGTGTCTGAATTCCTGTCCGCATCATAGAGAAGCAAGCACTCTTAAGCACAGGGCTGCTTCTCCAGCCCAGCATTTAAATGTCTATAGCTTTAGGTTCTGGTACATATTTTAAACAGTGCAAATTAAAGACTATCTCACTATGTTAAATAGCAGAAATTGGAGTTTGAGATTACTTGAAAAAACATTGAAAGATTCCCAATTAATATACAGAGTATGGCAGAAAGAAAATGAAGGACATTCAAAGACATTTCTACAAGACACGTAACATATTGTTTATAACATTTCATTTTACCAAATACACTTTTGAAAGAAATAATATAAGCATATGCATTTGCATGCATATTTATATACGTTAATCTTTAATATTACAAGGTGTTCTTTTATCTTTTAGTGCTTCCAATAAATCTAGAGCCTTGTGCATGCTAATCAAGTGTTCTGCTACTAAGCGACATCTCAAGCCCCCTTCATAGGTTTCATATCCCTTAATAGTCTCAAAATAGATGCAGTGTATATTCAAATATTGAGAAAGTTTCATTGAATGTAAGCCTAGCTCACTACAAAATGAAATATACTTTGTTCTCCTTTGTTGCCCTCCCCACTGTGCACTCATCTCTCCTCAGACTCTACGGACATCATGAAGACATCATGATGAAATCCACTACTTTGTCTACTAATCTAAGATGATAATTTAAAAATTAGATTCAGTATCTTACAAAGCATAGATATCACTTATCACAATGGCGGCTAGCGATTGTGCTAAAGGTGTGGAAGGTGACATTACAATGCACACAATATCAATAAATCAATAAAAGTTTTCATAAAAGAGACAAATTGACTAGTATCAAATAAACAGCAAATATAACTCTTTTTAAATAAGAGCACTAAGGAAAAGAATATATCATTTGAAATCATATAGATCAGAATTTATATAGCGCATTTAGCAGGATTGATTTTGCTCTGTTGAGAATGCATTGATTCTTTTTTTGTTTCTTTCCAAAGTGTTAACAGAGGAAATGATTGCTTTTAATTCTGTCCATTATCACACAGCTTCCAGTGCAAGGGAGCTGAGATCTCAAATCCAAAAGTTGAACTTGCCACTCCAGCAAACATATATCTTTCTTGCATCTAATTTGAAAGGCTTCTAAGTAAGTAACTTAAATAAAGCATTTTACAGACAATTGAATTGTTATTAAATGGAAACACAGAGATAATAAAGTAATACTGTATTTTAAAAACAATATTGAAAGCATGGTTTCAGTCTGTGTTTTCTTATTCTTTTGTTGATGCCTATTCATTGTATAGAGTAATGGGTTATATGAGGACATTTTTTACAAGCACTTAATATACTCTGCTATTTCTTGCTTTGTTCTGATTTGCTTTGTTGCATTATCTTTTAAATAGATAAATCAAGCTCACTCCTATGATTAATCTCAGCACTTGCAAGACTGAGGCATATGATTATTGTAAATTCAAGGTCAACTTGAACTTTTTTGGGAAATACTGTGTCAAATATAAACAAAGAGCAAACTTATCACTTAATTTTATTGTATAAGGTTATGGAATACAGTATAATTAGCCAATGTGTGTGCAATAAGCAAAGTTCAAAACAAAGCATTTAACATTTCCCATTCTGGTAATATTGCTATAATTTTATTAACTCAGAATAATTGTACTTATTTATACAACATAGTATAATATTATATGATAGTTTGTAATATATAACATACATGTGTGCACTGTGTACACACACCAATGATATCAGGGTAATTCATTTCTGTCTCATGTTATATGGTGATTAGAGTCTTTTAGTTCTATTGTTCCCATGATAATAGAATATTATGATCTATCATTTCTGCTCTATATTTTAGGCCAGTAGAATGACTATTTCTTTTATCATTTTTATTTTTTATTTTTTATTTTCTTGGTTTTTCGAGACAGGGTTTCTCTGTGTAGCTTTGGAGCCTATCCTGACACTCACTCTGGATACCAGGCTGGCCTCGATCTCAAAGAAATTTGCCTGCCTCTGCCTCCTGAGTGCTGGGATTAAAGGTGTGTACCACCAACGCCTGGCAGAATGACTATTTCTATCTGCTTTGATATCCATTACACAATGTTCCTCTATCCTCTTACCTCCTCTTTACCCTTTTCAGCCTTTTGTAATCTCTATTATATATTCTGATCAATTTGGAGTTGTTTATGCTTTGGAACACTGATCTCAGACAGGTACCTAGCTACTCAGTCTATAGGCCAGTGAACAGGAAATAAAATGTTTTGGTATCAGCACTGGAATAAAGAGACAAACCTGAACCAGTGACCTATAATTAGAACTCCAGATGGTAGTCTAGATATTTCCTCACTCTGTATCAACATTAGAGTGCAGTTTTAATTAAAAGCTCTGCTTCTGATTCTATCTGAATTTCCAAACATTTTTAAAGAGCTAGAGTACCATGATCACATGCAATGAAAGTTTTAAGTGGAAAGAATGATGCATGTATCAGTTATCTCAATGGCACACAGACATGCATATGCATGCTCAATAATTCTAGAGCAGAAAGAAACATCAACAATGCAATAAAAGGACGAACAGTCACTGAATTGGTCCTGGAAATCCATAAGAGAGATCTAACAGTGTCCTCCCCATATCTTTTCCCAAGCTTCATCAGCATGCTTCTCACTAGCAATAAAGCAATGGTAATTAAATCCAACACACAGTTGTAATCAATCATTTTCCTAGCAAAATTTGAAATTATATATGCAATAGACATTTAGGACTATGTATTATGACATGATATTATTTACCTTTTTCTTTTAATTATATTCAATAGTAAGCTGAATACAACCTGTAACATTTAATTATGAAAACGGGTAGACATTTATTTCTTCTAAGTTCATTTCTCAACACTAGAAAGTCTAAAATCTGGTTACTCCACATGTATATTATCGTGACTCTAAACATTAACTCGGTGTAGGCTAGTCTATCACAGATGGAAGGTAGTTTGCTGTTAGAAAAATTGCTTGTCATGGTTTCATGATTTGCAGTAAATCATGGTTTCATGACTTGCATGTGACTTGAAAATATTAACTAGAAAGCTTTAAAAACAAGGAAATTTTATATTTTAAAGCACCTTTATTAATGCATATTGTTATTATTTTGTTATATCATTAGTGATTGTTGTTCATCTCTCACTGTGCCAAGTTTATAAATTAAATTCTATATGTGTGGTTAGGAATATACTACATATAGAACTTGGCACTATCTTTGGTTTCAAGTATCCACTTATGGATCCCAAAGAATACCATGTGCTTTTTTGAAACTTCCTAAAGTTTCATGACATAAGCATAGATAAATACATTTATCTTAAGCTGAAAATAGCTAGGATTTCAATGTTTTTCGATGTGTTGCAATACCCAGCTGTAGTTCAGATTTACATTCTACCTTCTGGCTTTAATTTCTTTATTACAACATTCTATATCTCACCTAAAGCTATTAAGGGAAAAATATGCTGATTTTATGTATTCAAAATTTAACTGAAAAAAACAGAGAAAATATTTTGATTAATTAATTCACAAAATTGTGAGGTCAAGGCGTAAGTTTATTTATTGTTATGACTGGATTATAAAGGTCGGACAAAACCAATCAAAGTGGCATCTTCCTTCCCCCATCGTTCTTAGGGTATTGTTAACATTTTTGCATTACGTTTAACTAGATCTGCCATATTTGGTAGGCAAGTTGGCAAATGATATAATTAATGTTTAGAATGTCAAATGAAAACCATCCTCTGATATTTGAAATCGAAAGGTGGCATCTTTGAGTTGTCAACCGCATTCAGGTTTTTAACCACTGTCTAAACTAACCACCATGGCCAGAAATGGGGATTAAGAGAGGTCGTTGTCTAAACAAAGTATGAGTCATGTGTCCATTTCTCAGTGTTCAGGAGGAGATGATATGGCACCCTGCCTAATCCATATGAAGAATTTTGTCTCTTTTTCAATTTTATTGTCCTGTTATCTAAGCTATTATATTCATATTAGAAATACCAACATTATAGAAAATTTCATAATCCATGAAATACTTTTCTTTCATACATTAAAATATATACAGATTCATAGGAATTTTAACCCTTTTACCTATGCCCCACCCTGTCTGCCTCAGTTTCCTGCATTTCCTCTATTTTCGGTTTATCTTGTCTGGAGAGTGATACTTTTGTGAAGAGTATACTCATTTTTGGTTAAATGAATTATTGAAATTTCCCTCAAAACTGGTAGCTCACTCACAACCTGAGACTGTTTTCATTGTAGATCCTTATTTTGATCTGAGCTGACAAGGATATTGTGTTAAGAACTGTCCATAGAGATAACTGTAGATGGAGCGCATTGTGTTACCAGGCCCCAATGGTGTGGCCAGCAGAAGCAACTAGGTCAACCTCTGCTGAAAGGAAACATGAAAATGATCAGTGCAAAGCTTGTCGATGGGAATGTGTACCTCCCGATTAAGGAAGCTGAGCATGGTGTCTTCTCAACCATTATTGCATCATTTCTGAATATAAACATTGGGCTATAGATAGTAAAATGCACCTTGCAAATACCACTTGTGGGCTGCATTTTTTAGAGACAACTTCTTTGTTCTTAACTAGACATTGCAATAGTTCATGTTTTTCATAAAAAGATATCCTAAAAGAATATGAATTATTATTTTTTCTAATATTCATAGTAATATTGACATAAAGAAAAGTAATATAACACTCAGCATAAGAGAGTAACCTATATTTAAGATATGTCACATTTTTGTGTTGTTTGTATTTCAATACAAAAACAATAAAACATGATTATTACTATAAAACTGACAATTACAAAAGCACCCAATTTTAATATATTTAAATTAATAATTCAAAAAATGTAATATTATTGATATATAAATCTACATATGTAAAAGCAATTAAAGGTAGATCTCTCACACCTCTTCAATAGAATGCTTATTTAATATGAGATAAAATAATGTAATATATCTTGACTTTAACCTTCATTATTTGAGAACCTGTTCTTTAGATATTTCAAAACATTCTCCATGAATATGAGGAAGGAGTTGCAAAACTAATATCCATCTCAGCATCTGACTCTAGAACACTGGTTCTCAACCTGTGGATCGAAACACCAAGACAGTAGTATATCGGATATCCTACATATTAGATATTTACATTATGATTCAAAACAGTAGCAAAATTATGAATTAGCAATGAAAGTAATTTTATGTTTGGGGGATTCACCACAACATGAGAAACTGTATTAAAGCGTCTCAACATTAGGAAAATTGAGAACCACTATCTCAGAGTCTTCACTAAAACCATGTAGCAGTGTGTGGTAGGGGACCTGTTGTGAGGTCTAAAATAAATAAGATGAGTGTGTGTGCACCTGTGTGTGTGCATGATCATGTGTGCACGTGTGTGTACATATACATGCATGTGCATATGTGTGTGTGTGTTCTAATCATGGCAGTAAATAAGTAGAAAGCCACCAGGTGTTCCTGTATAATTCCTTATCTGTTTGCCTTGAAATAGGAATGAAATATCAAAAGGGTCAGTATTTCATACTTCTAAACGTTTCCATAAACACCTGGTGTTGGTGGTAGTAGCAGAGAAATAAACTAGCAAGAATTATGAGACTTAACTGCATTCCAATATAAACATACCTCAAACTGTAAAGTTTATATTGAAATAGGTCAGCCTGATGACAGGTATTTTTGATCTGTGGAATGTTTTCAGGATACTTTTCTTTCAATAAAGATCAAAATGTGAAAGTATTTCAAAAAATGATGCTGCCAATAAGAAGCAGTCAGTATTTACATAGATGGATGCCTGCAGGAATGACTAGATCTGTTGATATGAATATATTACCATGAAGGTTAAAGGAAGAAAACTGAATAGATATGGAATCTTCTTGCTAATCTGTTAACCAAAAAGATATAATTGCTGTCAACATTTCATGTTGAATTAGCTTCTTCTGTTCCTATATAAAATTCCAGAATTTCGTGTTGTTGGTCCATTAGTTTACATAGATGCATTTGTATACTCAAGTTTTCATTAAATATCTGTCAAAAGGAGGAAATGTAAAAGTCTGGTTGAGACACAGAACAAATCAGTGTGGTTTCATGTAGTAATTTGGCACTAGGCCTTGAGTTGTTATTTTGCCTGTATGCACTTGTATGCCAAGCAATGAACACTTTGGGGGCATCTATTGTCTTGTCATTAAGAAAATTCCAATTACTACACTTGGCAATCTCTCGCCTGTCTGCTTCCAGTTCCTGGTACCAAAATAGCTTGATTTTCTCACATGCCCTTAGGAGACTAAGAATGAGAAGCATGATTATCTTGCTTCTGTGGCAGAAGCTAGACACATTATTTCCTGAATGTACAAAATTCAGATTAATGACTTTATAATTTGATAGCATTTTTCTTAGTATGCATTTGAAATGTAGGTGCATGTAGCTTTAACTTTGGGATGAATTCCAAATTTGCTATAATATACTTCCTGATTTCTTATTCTGTCACCATTTAACTCCTTACTGTCCCAAGGTTATTTTCTTTTTCTTCTTTGATTATTTAGAACTCACACGGTGTCTCTGCCTCATGCTGATATGATCCAGGTGAACAACATCCCAAGCTCCATTTGTTTCAAGTATATATGCTAGCACATAATAGTCTTGGATCTTTGTTTTTTGTGTTCCTCTTGCTGCAACACACTGGTTGCCATCAAATATGTGTGTGTATTTATCATGCACAAAAAAAATACAGTGTCGAGTCTCAGCAGAGTGGCTGGTATTGACATTATTTTCTGGACAACATGCAACATGCATTAAATTATTGTGCCCGAGACACAGAAGGAGGGAATCATTTATTCAATACTTCATTTCCCATTAGGAAAGGGCTTCTACAGAGCTTATTATTTCTTAACTCCTATGATTCTATGATTTGTGTATGCATCAGAATACCTCAAAGAATCCTATCATAGTACCACATTCTGACATTAGATAGACACATGTGTGATGTAGACAAGGAGCTATGACTCTTAAAGGATTTGAAGAGTTGCTAAAGCAAAGCTGTCACAAAATTGCAGGAAAAGTAGAGATAGGGAGAGGGAGTGAAATATGCCCAAACACAAATATCCACTTGCTTCATTGTAGTACATGAGAATCTATTTGTTTCTCAGAGAGTATTCAAGAAGATAATCAGCTCCAGATTCTACAGGTCCTCCAAATTCAGGAGGTTCTAAAAACAAAAGCATCTCCAACTTCAAAGGATCTCAGATAAAATTTCCAGGGAACAGGGCAGAAAATCTTAATATTTCAGACCTACTCTTCATTCTCCCCTCTTGTAATATCAGTACTTGTTTGTCAAGGTATTCAGAGTTTTGTGAGTGTTTCTAAGATAGCTGTTCATTTCTTCTTCTATTAGTTAGATCACTAGACTAAGACACACAGAACAGCAAGGTAGCTTTCAAACATCTAGAGGAGCAAAAGTTTATGTAGATGCTTGATGTGAGTAGGAATGAAAATTTTTATCCTAGAAACTCCAGTTTGTTTGAAGGAATGCACACATCCTACAAGTGAGTTTCTTCAGAGTGATATCTCTTATAAAATATATTTATATGGAACTGTACCCAGACCCAAAGTATTTTTTTCCAATGGGGACAGTTGACTGTATACATCTAATTTTTAAATCATTTGCCCCAGTCCAGAAAATATTGTCTGGGAGATGTTACCATGAATATGTGACAAACAGGCAATGTTGTTTATGTTTTATTAGACTGACTATTTGGGCTGACATGTGGAATGGAAGACAAATGGATTTCATGCTCATGGCAGACATGAGCAATTATAAAATGAGGTCTTCCTCTAATATAATGCTGGAGTGTTTCATATCAAACAGTCTTGCAGTAATCCCATAGAGGGTGGTGCTGGCACAGCAGCTTATAAGAACAGCACTTATTCAGAATGCCAGCTATATGCAACTAGGATTCATCATTACTGGCTGAAAAATTTGAAGTGTCCTAAGGTTATTATCTACATTTATAGCAGGTCTGTGTCACCTCAACTACAGTTTTTCTTCACATCCTTATTCACCAAACCAGATCAATTACAGACAATCTGCTTTCACTAGTACATACAAGTCAGTGTTCATGACTATACTTTTAGATAAGATGCCATTACATCAAAAGATTAGCCTGACTTCTATTCTGTTTACAACCCCATTTACATGTCACTGCCTTTGACTACTTAAGCTTAATCATCTTACACCTGCAGGACCTTTCCAAATCATTCACTACTCTAGAGTGATATTTTTTTCTCACTCAGGGTATTCTTCCTTCTCCACATGATCAATATTGGAGTATTGTACTTAAAGTCACTGAGAGGATTTCTACTCACCATTTACCTTCAGTAAAACTTGAGGAGTTTTAATACACAGATGTCTATTTTAAAACAGCACCAATCTTTTGGATTTATACATAAATGAAGTTCTTTCTTCTCTATTAACTGAACAAGAGATTCATCCTACAATATAGATACCCCCTTAGTGACATGGATCACTATAAAAAATGGTATATACTAGCAAAGGAACATAATAAGAAAATTTGAGAACACAGTTTTTTGTTCCACTGAGAAAATACAGCTCTCTATTGAAATATGTTTAACTGTAATCTTATATCAAGCATTGTCATATGATCTAGAAAATACATTAGCATCATCTATTTTTAAATAAGCCTTAATTAGTGAGAAAAGTATAAAGAGTTATCTGAGGTCAATTAGAGTAACATGAATATGGATTGGATATTAGATAAAATAAGTTAAATTCTAGAACATGAGAAAATTTGATTTTGATGTGGTTACGTTGTATCTACTGCTCTTTGGAGTTTTGTTAATAATGTATCAGCAGGCAACATCTCCTGGTCTCCTGGTCTCTGAAAGCCTCAAAGACTGAACAAAACAAAGTTAGAATGTGGTGTGTGTGTGTGTGTGTGTGTGTGTGTGTGTGTGTGTGTGTGTGTAAGAGAGAGAGGAGACAGACAGAGAGAGATGCTGAGAGACAAGGGAAAAGTAGCATACCACACTGCAGTCAGGAATCAAGAAAAAAGACTGAAGCTAGAGGCAAAATAATACCCTTAAATAGCTTCTCACATCCTTAAATGAGACCCCACCTTCCTAAATGTCAACCACCACTCAGTCGTCCTTCCAGTTACAAACCCACTGAAGAGAGAGAACTCATTATATAATCACTTCTCAATGATTGGTCTTACCAGCTGGAGATCAAACATTCAATGAGACTTCAGAGTACATTTCTCATTAAACATATAACAATGAGAAAAATCTAAATACCACAATTATTAAACCGTCTAACTTTTCCAAAATTTCTGTTCCTACGTCAAATAGTTCATCACTACAAGTCACATAATGCATAAGATTTTTAAACTGATTTCTATTTATCTTGCCTTTTTTTCTTCCTTAATTTGCTGAAATAGACAATAACAAGTAATACTAATGTACATTTCCATTACACTAATAAAACCTATTCCTCAGGAAAACCCAAATCACATAATTTTGTAATAAGAAATGGTCAGATTATGGATAAAAGCCTTGGGAAATGATTATTATAAATTCATCTCTAAAATGAATTATATATATATTATATATATATATATATATATATAAGAGAGAGAGAGAGAGAGAGAGAGAGAGAGAGAGTCGCTTTATTTATACACAAATGTGATGATGTTTAAGTAGCATCACATTCTAAGGTATTTACACAAACACAGTGTGCTGGTTAGAGTCATCTGGAAAAAGGGAACTTTAATTAAGGTAATACCCCCATCAGATTGTACTGCAAGAAAATATGTAGGGGAATTTTTGTAATGAATGATTGATATGCAAGGTCCCAGCCCTCTACAGCTCAATGCCATCCCTGGGAAGAAAGCAATCTGAACAAGCCATGGAGAGGAAGTCACTAACAAGCAACTCTCCAAGGTCTATGCTTTAGTTCTTTCCTCTCCATTCCTGACTTGGACATCTGCCCTGACCTCCCTCGATGATTGCCTGTCACATGGAAGTACAACCCAAATAAACCCTTTCCCCCACAAGTTGCTTCTGGTCATAGTGTTTTTCTTTTCTTTTATACAAAATACATTTTTCCATACAATACATGTTGATTATGGTTTTCCCTCTATTCCTTCCTCCCAGTTCCTCTCCAGCTTCTCTCTGACCCAGATCCATTCCCTTTCTGTCTTTTGTTTGATAGGCATCTAAGAGATAATAATAGAATAAAATATAAAATAAAACAAAAAAATCAGAATAGGACCAATGAAAGGTGTCCGATACAATAAGTCTTATAAAATATATAGATTTATGATAACTAAGACTGAGCTAACAATCCTAGCCAATGACTAGAAATCCTAGTCATTGGCCAAGCAGCATTTGTAAATAATACAAGTCTCTCTGTGCATTAATTGGGGCCCTAACTCAGTGGGGGGTCTGGCATAAAGCACACACATGGAGGTGGAGCTCAGCGGCTTTTGGCGGAAAGATTTATCATAACATAGGACAAAAACAAAAGAAAAAAGAGAAGGAAAAAGACCCCATGAAAAGGTACAGAAAACAGATACAGACACACACTGGATATCACTTTCAGAAACACTATAGAAACAGAAAACTGGAAGCCATAATATATAATCAAACCATTTGGGGTAAATAAATAAATAGAAGTAATAATAAAAATAAATTTAAAAAATAAAGCTCCGACACAACATTATGGGACAAGCAATCTGCAAAGAAGCTGTTGAGTTTGTTTTCTGTTGGCCATCTACTTGCTGGGCTTTTGGCCTACACTTGAGAGTGGTTTGTTTTCTAGTGAGACTCCCCAGGAGGAAACTAAATTTTCATTTGCAAGTGGTTATCAAATGGATAACTTCTGAGTTAGAGACGGGGACATGTGCCTACTTCTTCTTTCAGCTCTAGGGCTCCATCTAGTGCAGACCCCATGCAGGCATTGTGCATGTTGTCTCAGTCTTTGTGAGTTCATATGTGCTTTGACAAAGTTGGTTTAGAGGCCCTGGAGTCCCTGGTGTCTTCCATCCCCTCTGACTCTTATTCTCTTTCCTCAATCTCTTCCACAGGGTTCCTTGAGCCCTGAGGGGACAGATTTGATAAAGACTTCCTCTCTAGAGCTGGGTGTTCCAAGGTCTCTCACTCTCTGCATAATGTCTGTCTGCAGGTCTCTGTATTTGGTCCCATCTGCTACAGGAAGAAGCTTCTCTGATGATGGCTGAGCAAGGCACTGCTATATAAGCACAGCAGAATGTCAATAGGAGTCATTTTATTGGAATGTTCCTTTTGTGGAACAGTAGTATTTGGTTTACCCCTAGGTCCCTGATCTGGTCTCAGGTTCTTGGTCACCCAAGCAGTGTCAGGTATGATTTTCTTCTCACTGAGTGGGTCTTACACTGAGTTAGATATTGGTTGGTTATGTCAACAAGCTTTGTGCCCCCATTGCACTAGCATATATTGCAGGTAGGACACCATTGTAGATCAAAGCATTTGTAGCCGGTTTCTTTTTAAAGTACTGCTGTTTTTCTTTATATCAGAAAGGAGATGAAGCATTTTATGAGCAAAACTGACCATGTACAAAACTTTTGTGTTTACCAATGGACTTTTACTGGCACTCTGCTTATATTGGGATGTTCCTTTAACACTTAAGGTGGTGGTGTAACGCTCTTACTTATCTTATACTTCCTGCTTATGCAATTGAAGTTCATCAAAGGATGAGATTGGGGCCTTCACTGGGCTTTTGTGTGACTGTATCAAACCCTTTGTATATTTAGAACCCTATACCCATTTAAGTACTCCAGGAGCTTTCTAAGACTTCATAGCACTCTGTGCAAATGTCAATGTCCTAGAAGTTTATTTTTAATCTTCCCAAACTAATTTAATAGACACACACACACACACACACACACACACACACACACACACACCATTTATCCAATGCTATAAGTAGTTACAGTATTGAACAATTGCCATTTCACTCTTGACAAACACTCCCAAGGAAGAGATTGCTTCACCCTGAGTGGTTCAAAGGCAAGTCAAGTAGAAACAGTTCTGCCAGCATAGTCTTCAGGGATCCAAAGCACGCAAAATAACAGCTGTTATCTAAAACTGTGGCATTGAAGGAGCTCCAAGCCTGATTTGTCCCTTTAGTGTTTGCCAGACAGTTGGTTCTCATGTGATTATGGACTTTGGGTTTATAAGCCTCGGCTGAGCTGGATCAAGCAAATAGGACTAGAGCCTGGTAAATCTGCAAAGCAGTTCACTGCTCAAACTGGACATCAGCCATTTTCTGAGTCACGAGGTTACTGCTTTGCTGTAGTCTTTGTTTTACCTTCAGAAATGTAAAGAAGGTTTCAACAATTCTGCTAATGATTCTCATTTAATTTAGGTTCATGGAAATTTTTGGAGACATTTACACTGTCATGTTCTATGCTGTCATTTTCACAATGAGGATTTGTTTGAGTTCATTTTCTGTCAGCAGCAGAAAAAAGCAGGTATTTCTATTTTGAAAATGATCTCAGGTCTGTGCCAATTGGTATAATGTTTCCTTTGTAATCATGATGGTCTGAGTGGATCTCTAAATAAATGTAAAACAAAAGGCCTGACATGGTGGCATGCACTTGTAACCCCAGTGAAGGAAGATCCCTTAAGATTTCTGGCCAACCAGCCTAGCCCATTTGGTAACTTCTAGGTCAGTAACAGTCATTTCTCAAAACAAAACAACAACAAAAAGGTGGAGTGCTGTTATATAATTGTACCAAATATGTCCTCTGACATACATGCATGCACATGCATACACATACACACACACACACACACACACTATATATATATATATGTATATGTATATGTATATATGTATATATTTCATACAAATGTGCACAACACACAGGATCTTTAATCTCCTCTTTCTTTAGAATTTGCATGCAGTCTGCCTGATAGTCTAGACTATTGAACAATTAGTCATGCAATTTAATGTGATTCTATGTTGGCATAACTTTATACTCACAAGAGAGAAACTTACTTTAGTATACAAGATGAGAGAGTTGCTCCTTTAAAAACCAATATGACATTTTTTCATGAAAAACAGTTATAATTAAGGTTTGGAGGTGAGGATGGAGGTGTGAAATGTAAGGAGAGTATAATCAAAATATATCAAGTGCATGTCTGAAATTTTCAAACTTAATAAAATGTTCTAGTTTTAAAATTTCCAGCCTGACTACATTATGTATGCTCCTTTCACTGGAGCTCCTATGTCCTGTAACTCATGAATTCTAAATAGCAGCACAGCAAGAAAAAAAACGCAAATATTTTATCATTTTTGTCACATATGGACTCTCATATTAGATATATCAGTTTAAAGTGTAAATTAAGGTAGAATAAACCTCACATAATTGATAATGTTTACTCCTAAAATTTGTCTAAAGCTGGTAGTATTTAGAAATTTAGGCTATTGTTTAAAGCTCACCCAAACAGACTTCCATTTTGAGAATTGTATCATAAATTCTATTGGAAAAGGAAAATGTTCCCAGGTGGGAAATGGTATTAAAGTATAACTCTTCTCACTTTCCATAATCCAGAATAATAGGCTACTAAGCATGAAGTATTTCTATTATAATTTCTATTATATGGGTTATACCATATGGAAATCTCAATAAGAGAATCAAATTACAATTATAGGAATTTTAGAGTTTATAGTTTTAATCTTTGTAAATTTTGTACTCTGTATTGAATTCTGGGATGCAAACCTAAGTAATGCACTCAGTCAAGTACCAAGAACAACATACAGAAAGGCTAACTCACTTCAGCAGTGAGATATTTCCTTGAGACAAAGTTGAAATTTTTGTTATTTATGAGCATGTAGATCAGGAGACATAGGGAAGGAATCTGGTAGCTTCTTTCTAATGTCTACATTGTTAGTATTCAAAATGTTATGTATAATTCAAGGTAAGAATTGGACCAAAGCAAAGATGTTTCATTATTAATGGAACTCAGTCATATAAAATAATATTAATATAGTGAGAAGTAGTCAAAAACCAAATGATTCTTCATAAGGCAGCAAATATTTAAGCCACTAAAGAAATAACACAAAAAATGTAAAAGTAGAGATTCTTAAAACAGATTGTTCTGTAGGCCAGATGTGCAGACCATCTCACTCCATTGTTCTATGATAATAGCTGATTTAAGCGTTTGACCTCCCACATACTCCAAACTCCTACTGTAGTCCCCTAAGAATAAAAATAATGAGTATTTCAGTTATTACCTTGTCGTTGTACCAAAATAACTAGCAGAAATAGCATGATGGGGACTATTCCATCTAACTCAGGATTTCAGCAGTTTCGGTTTATCATGGTGGAGAGGGCCGGGAAGAGACTTCATGACATATGTGAGTGATGACTCTCATGTCATGTCAGAGCGGGAAGAAAGCACAGAACTAGTGGATGCTAGCTGTAAATGTCTAAGACACATTTGTAGAGACCTACTTCCTTCACCCAGCTCTATAGCAAGGCTCCTAGACTTCCAAAGACAGAAGCATCAGACTAAGACAGGTACTGACAACATGAGTTCTTGGATGCTTTCTAGAATCAAAGCATAACCTTTGACCACAAGGGGTATAAGCTATTGTAAGAATGCAGTATAGCCCACTATAGTTATTACAAGGTTTCCAGTAGAAAAGAAAACATAACCAATCATCCTCTATGTTTCTCACAAACGCTCAAGTTTTAGAAGATGTTACCATTTAAGCATTTCTATAACCTAGGAAAAAGCAAGGTTTTCTCCTACAAAAAAAAATGCTTTGCTTAGAAAATGTGTATTTTGTGGCTAGGCAATTAGGATGATGGATAAAATTTTTCTCATTTTTTAATTTTTAGAAATTATCTTAATAGAGTGTGTGGGAGGGGTATGTGCATCTTCAAGTGCAGATGTCCCAGGAGTCCATAGAGCTACTTGTGGGTGGCTATGTTAAGTGTTCTAGGAATTGAACTGGGGTCCTCTGTAGGAGCTATGAGTTCTCTTCATTGCTGAGCTCTCTCCAGAATTCCATTATTTTCTCATTTATTGCAGTATGTATGTCAATAGATACATAAGGTCTGAAAAATAATTAGGTATAGCAGTATTACTGCTTGCACTTGTATAATGAAAGCTTTTATTGTTTACACTGCTTGAAAGTTTGTGTTTTTAACAGATAAGGGGCAAGTTGAGACAGACAAAGTAACACAGAATATGGTTTATGACTCTGATGCATGTTACAGACTAGACAGTCAAATCCAAGATTGCATCCCATCCCCTTTCTGAGGAAATGCTTTTCACAACCACAATTTTGGCAGGACATCATTCTGTGCTGGGGACCAGGGGTAAAACAAATGTTTATTGTTAGACTCTGTCTGGCCAGGAAAGTTGTCATAGAGAAAAAGACTCACTTTCCATAAACATTTTATTCATGGATTAAATAAATAAATAATTTTACTCAATTTTCAGAAATGATGCTATAAACATTGACTAGAGACAACAATGTGATCACAGATGGAAACCCATAAAGAAAACTCAAACCAAACTGCACCCATAATAAAGCTATCTAGCCACAAGTGTCTGAGATTCTCCATCACTTAGACTATGGTTCTGACTCACTGAAGATTCTGATTTATAACAGTTTTCAAAACAACAAATATTTCTAAACTAGAATTTTAGTAAATGAAAAAAACTACATGAAATGATGGGTCTTCCCAGTATTATGAGATTCACAATACAATGAGGTTACTAAAATCCTAGGGTGTGCCATAGTTGTTCAATTGCTATTTTTATTTTACAATATATCTGTTTATTTGTTTATATATGCAGGTTAAAAGGTTGTTGGATGAAAAAAGCCCTGTTACTATTTTATAAGAATCATGAGAAAATATTAACAGAAGAAAGAAAAGAAACATTGTCATGACAGGTTGACTTGTTTTGCTTTAGAAAAGGTAGATTTTCTCATTAATTTCCTTTTGAAACCTTTCAATTTTTTAGTACTGGTTTTGTAGAGTCTATGAATAAAAGCTGTACCCTACACCTCACTGTATTTTGATGTCCAGTGCTTTCAAATATTTTTCTTCATTTGCTAAGCTTGTGTGAGAACTTGTAATCCTGTACTATAGAAAGTCACAAGTTCTGGGGATATAAGAGAAACACATTTAGATAACTATATATCAAATAAACTTAAATTTCTCACCAGATTGTAAAGCTGTGTTTGATTTGTACTTAGCCCTGAAGTACCAGGCTCTTTTAAACATCAGCAAGTTCTCTATGTAGTAAACCCAGAATCCAACTTTGGAAAATTTAAATGTAGCTATGTTTTAACAAATTGCAAACTATTCCATGTGAATTTACTCTTTGGCGATTAGTTTGAATTTAGTCTAGGTTGAATAGAATACCACACTTAATGTGAGGTATCCTCTTTAATATTAAATATCCATCATTTGTCTGTATTCCTGCATGCTTGTTCTTTCCCCCTTTATACAGGCTTAAGGAATTGTCCTTGGAAAAAATGTTCAAAAAGTTGAAGGAGATGACTCAATGTCTTTAGTTACCTGGATTTTCTGAAAAAATAAAGGAATATTTTCTGTGTTAACACAGGACAATTTCTAGCTTTTATTAGTGTGGAACTTTATATAAATTGAAGAGTTCTCAGGTAGCCAGTCCTAAACACATGTACATACAAGCAACACTCAATTGACTCAGTAGAATTGTGTGGTGTGTGTGTGTGTGTGTGTGTGTGTGTGTGTGTGTGTGTGTGTGTAGCAGGAATTGGAGAGTGGTGGAATTGATTTAAACACAATACATATGCATGAAATTCTCAAAAAGTAAAATAAAGAAGTAGAAATTGACAATTATCACCATTGAAGGAACTTACATGGAGGAGTAAGGAATGTAAATACCATTTTACTTGTACAAAGTGGAGAGATTCTTATGTAACCAAGTTAAAACCATCTGTGTTTGCCTTCATATGTCTGGGCTACATTTTAGAGTGAAGCTTGGTAAAGTTTTATTTATTTTGGTTCTGATTTGAAAGAAAATTCTTAGCCATGTGACAATACAAATAAAAACAAAGCCTGTCACACATGGGTTTTAGACAAAAATCTCCTTACCAGTTGCAGCTTTGTATTATCTCATTATTGTACAGTCTCCAAATTGACTTGATTCTCCAGAGGTTTAGAGAATTGTTTTCAATATACATTTCGTTGTTGTTCCTATGCAGATTTGCAACATTGGGAAACTAGTTTCGTGATTTACAGTTATTTCTCTGAAATCCTTTTAACAGAGCAGCACTGTCATGTATCTTAATAGGGGTATGCTCACAAAAAAAAATTTAGCCCGCAGTGTACAACAAAGATTTCTTAAATTGCTGCAATCCTGAAAGAAAAAACACTGGAATTTTCTTGTGTATCAATGCATGTCTTTCATAATATAAAGACAATTTTGCCGCCAAAAAGGATTTTTACAAAGCAACTGAATTCTTTTTAGATGAAACTTCCTTTTAGCTTTAGTCAGAAAAATAGTACAATAAATATATGAAATGTCAATTTAGTGACAAGTTAGGGGATAAAAAAGATAACTGGATTATATCAAAAGTATTGCATGTGAGTTTGTCAAGCAATATATTTCTTCCAAAAATGGGTGTGAATTTTTTTCATGTGGTTTCTACTCAGATAAGGCAATACACTGCTTCAATGTAACCAAACAAGAAGTAAAATGGGACATAAACTATATTGTAAGAGAGGGAAGTAAATGTTATCAATTATATTAAAGATATTTCTTCATGAATGACCATATCTCATTAAACATGTTTGAGACTCTCCTATCATTCTTTTTTAGACCCGAGACACTCTTTTGAATGATTTTATTATGGTAAATATGGAGCAAAAATGAGTAAGTCTAGAATCCTATGCAATGATTATGTGAAAGCTGACAAGAAAAAAGAGCTAGTTATTTAATAAAATTGGAATTTGATATTTCTGACCAGTTTTGTTTGGACATCACACTACAACTATGGAATA
Organism: Cricetulus griseus; assembly: GCF_003668045.3. NCBI lineage: Eukaryota > Metazoa > Chordata > Mammalia > Rodentia > Cricetidae > Cricetulus > Cricetulus griseus. The sequence goes on from NW_023276807.1 coordinate 43,761,833, forward strand.
TACATAAGACTTCATGTCATGGAGACATTGTTTAGTCACAGAGAGACAAATGTGGTGGAAGCATAGATTATTTGTAGAGTTTTTCAAAAGAAAGAATAGGAAATCCCATTAGAATTAGTCATATTTGCAATATGAACTGGATGAATCTGAACATTCTTGTAAAATATAATGCTTCACAGTATAATCAATGATAAAAATAGTCTCCTCAAGTAAATGAATACAATTTAATGTGTGAAATTATGATGATAAATAACCTTCTCTTCCTGTTCCTTGACATTTATAATATGACCAGTTTACCATTTTTGTTGGTTTTATTGGAGATCTCAATAAATTTCATTTTAGGTACTTTTTCTCCATTTATTTATTTAAATTAGAAACAAGATGGTTTTACGTGTCAATCCCAGTTCACTCTCCCTCCCCTCCTCCCCTGCCCCCCACTAACACCCTACCTATCCCATATCATTTCTGCTCCCCAAGTAGAGTGAGGCCTTCTGTGGGGTCTTCAGAGTCTATCATATCCTTTGGGATAGGATCTAGGCCCACCCTCATGTGTCTAGGCTGAGGGAGTATCCCTCTATGCAAAATGAGCTCCCAAAAATCCATTCCTATGCTAGGCATAAGTACTGATCTACTACAAGGGGGCCCCATAGATTCCTGAGGCCTCCTCACTAATACCCATATTCATGGGGTCTGGATCAGTTCCATGCTGGTTTCCCAGTGATCAGTCCGGGGGTCAAGAGCTTGTTCAGGTCAGCTGTTTCTGTGTGTTTCACCAGCCTGGTCTTGACTCCTTTGCTTATCACTCGTTCTTCTCTGTAACTGGAGTCCAAGTTCAGTTCAGTGTTTAGTTGTGGGTATGTGCTTCTACTTCCATCAGCTGCTGGATGAAGGCTCTAGGATGGCATATAAGTTAGTCATCAATCTCATTTTCAGGGAAACACATTTAAGGTAGCCTCTCCATTGTTGCTTAGATGGTTAGTTGGTGTCGTCCTTGTAGATCTCTGGACATTTCCCTTTCCCTAGTGTCTGATTATTCTTCATACATATTCTGGCTCCCTCTCTGATTGGAACCTCTTATTTTGCTCTGCTCTATTCTTCCCCCTACACAACCTTACTGCTCCCTCATGTCTTCCTCACCCCTCCCTGTTCTCCCCTTCTCTTTCTCCTAGCTCCCTCTCCCTCCCCCATGCTCCCAATTTGCTCAGGAGACCTTGTCACTTTCACCTTCTCTGGGGGACCATGTATGTCTCTCTTAGAATCCTCCTTGTTGTCTAGCTTCTCTAGTGGTGTGGATTGGAGGCTGGTAATCCTTTGCTCTATGTGTGAAATCCATATATGAGTGAGTGCATATATAAGTGAGTTTGTCATTTTGTGACTGGGTTACCTCAATCAGAATGGTTTCTTCTAGTTCTATCCATTTGTCTGCAAATTTCAAGCAACCTAGATGCCCCTCAACTGAAGAATGGATATAGGAAATGTGGTACATGTACACAGTGTAGTACTACTCAGCAGAAAAAAAAAAAACAATGAAATCTTGAAATTCCCAGGAGAACTCATTAAGTTTCATGTAAAAATCACCTATGGACATCATGAAACTTAATGGTTGAAGAAAGACTGCTCTGTAATTTTAGGGGACATGTACACATCAAAATACTATGTTGTGTGATTACAGTTCTATAATCTAGACATTCAAGGTCAACTTTCCAGAAAAGATAGATTCTATTGAAGCCTTTGTCTTCTGCTTCTGGAGAACTGCCTTCCTACTCCATTCTCATGTGACACAACCCAGCCTGCTGATGTCCCCAGTGTCTTCCCCACCAGTCATATTGGATTAGGATCCCAATCTTATGGCATTGGCCTTTAATGGCCATTTTAGAGTGGTTACATTCAAATTCAGTTAAGGCTTTGACATACAGAGTTTTAGAACATATTTGGATTTATAATATACACAATATATGTTTGAGTATTTGTTGGAATAGCAATAAATTATGTTTATATCAATCAGAGAGAAATTATAAAAACTAAGATGAATGTTAAGTTTAGAATTCATTTGTGGAGTAGAATGAACAGGAAAGCCTTTATATTTGTATATAGAAGGCCATGGAAAACTGTGCTAAAGCTATTTCTTCATAAAAATAATTTCTTCATAAAAGACTAAGTCTATGTTGGGAGTCAAATTGAATGAGATGGCAGGTGGATATTCCCAGGAGATTGAAGGTGAAGCAAGTGAGAGGAATAATAGCATTTACCCCAATCTTACTTTTCTGGTAAAGAAAACAAGAGCTATGCACAGATAGATTATTTCACTTGGGCACCATAAGAAAAGAGAGGAGAAACTATGAAAGCCCAGACAAAGAGGGAAACATCAGAGGAGGTTGTTTGGAGTTGGAAGTCTTCCCTATAACAGAAAAATATTCAATGCAGCTGATCCTCTTTCCCTTTGCAGAAGTTCCTGTATGCTTGCTTTTCTAAGGTTCAGGCCCCTACCCATGTCCCCTCTACTGCCTCTCTCTGCCATGTATTCTCAGAAAGCCTCAACAATATATGGAGCTATAATCATTTTGTCTGGGTTCCCCAAACATGTACTCTGAATATTAAATAGTGAGTGTAACTTTTTACTTTAAAAAGGAGAAACCAGGGAAGCCCATATTTCAAATTTTTAGCAATTTATGTGTCAAAGAATCATCTATGGGGAAAGATAAAGGGAAGATGATTTAGATGTAGAAAGAAGTGCAAGTATTGACACTCTGGATAATTTTGGTGTCATAGAGCTGTCACTACTGCCATATGATGTGTTCTAACAGGAAGAAGGAAAGAGGCTTCTGCTATCAAAGACATCAAGGAATCACAGGGGAAAGACAAGGACAGGAAGAGGCAGGTGGGATGGGTGGAAGGAGAGTGAGGAGAACAGGGAAAAGGATGGGGAGGGCAAGGAGGCTGGAGGGAAGAGGGGAGAGAGACAGAGACAAAGACAGAGACACAGAAAGAATCTAAGTGAATTGATTTCAGACAAGTGAGAAAATACTTGGGCCAAAAGAAAGAATAGCATAAAGAGGGATGACATGCAAGTGAATGACATCATAAAAGAGCCAGAATTTTGTGAGAAAGTTGAAAGTATGCAAGTATGCAATTCTGAGTTTAGAAAAGTCATGAAACAGGATAGCAATTTCAGGATTTATGGTTTCAGGAGCCAGAGACTTTGTATGGTCACATAGTCTTGGATCAGCCACAGAAGGGTAAATGAAGTGAAACCTCCTGAGTCAGGAAGAACAAAACTACACAACCCCAGACTGATGGCTGGCAACATGGGAACTACAAGTTAGCAAGGAAGACAAAAGAAGAAAGAAAGAAAGAAAGAAAGAAAGAAAGAAAGGAAGGAAGGAAGGAAGGAAGGAAGGAAGGAAGGAAGGAAGGAAGGAAGAAAGACAAGGAAACTGTGAGCCAAGTGATATAGAAATGCGGCCAACAATGCTACAAAGGGAGTTGGTACAAAATGCTGAGAAACTTTAATGCATGTAATGGAGTCAAATCATGACTTAGCAGTTATGCTTCCGGTATTAATTGAATGGAAATTGCCAAAAGGTACAGCATCTTAATATGAGGGTTTGGATTTATTACAAAACCTTTATTTTCAGTGTTGGAAAGATGACTCAGTGGTCAAGATTTTGTAACACTGTCACAGAGGTCAGAGTTCAGTTCCCAGCATCCATGGTGCACAACTCAACATCACCTGTAACAACAGTTCTAGAAGAATCCAATGCAACTGGCCTCTGTGGGCACCTGCACTCATGTGCACATACCTACACACACACACACTCACACACACTCACACACACACACACACACACACACACACACACACACACACACACACACACACACCAAGCAAAGAACAAAAACAAAAAGAAACTACTTTATTCTCAAGCAATTTTGCTCACATGGATGTATTTTCTAGAGAAAAGAGTGAGTGTGCCACCTTGGAAACATATCACACAAACTAGAACCTAAGTTTCACTTTTATCAAAAAGACTCGACTGGCAGCTTCTAGATGCCCAAGAAATGAATAGCACTGTCTCACTATAGAGGGCTCCATCATAACTCTTTGCAGCCCTGTGAAATGAACAGCAGGCTGTCATCTTCCAAAGCTTTACTCTTTGGCTGAACCTGCACTGATTTGCTTGGCCTTTTATTGTTTGAGAGAGTAAGGGGAGTGGTGCCCCTGAATTATGATAACAGGAATCTTTGCCCTGGAAATATCTGCAGCCACTGACCCGACTGAAAGGTTATAGTCTCTCATTTGATATTTTCTTTTATAAGGATTATCTTTTGTGCATAGCAATAATAAATAAAACATCTCAACACATCACCCATAGCTGTGCAATGCAAAAGTCCTTTAATATCAAACTCTTCCTCTGGAACTGTGAGTTCAGAATTGCTGGTGGAGATGGCTGCGTCCCTAATCTTCAGAGATAATAGAAGGAAGTTTAACACACTGGTGCACACCGGTGTTTAGCTATAAAGCAAAGGAAATACAGCAATGTACAGCCAGCATAACTCAAGGAGGGTATCTCTCTTAAGCAGTAAAACTCCATCTCCAAGCCATTAAAATGACTAATAATATTGCCTGGTATTTATATAGTGTCTTTCTACAAAGAACTTAAAATGTTTTACTAACATTTTCTCATTAACTGTACTTTCATCTCCATGAAATACACAATGAAAATTACCATTGCTTTTTTTTTTCTTGCTTCACCTGTGGTTATGATGCTGGACATGGTACATCTTAAAACTCAAGGTCAATCTGAGGACCAGTGATGACAAAAACTTCCTTTTCCTCTGTGCTTGGTGACAATATAACAACTCAGGTTCCCAATTCCCTGAGGGAGACAGTGTACAAGGTAGGGGCTCTTGGGCTGAGTGAGGTTAAACACAAAATTGATGACAATGTTTGCAAACTGATACTTATCCAAGTTGCCTTTAATTATGTATCTTCACAATAATTTCCTGTCATCTCTGTGACAGACACAGAGAAAGATACTATTGTTAAAACTAAAGAAAAATCATTAGTTAGTTCTACACTCTCTTGCATTTTGGAAAATAATCAGTATTCGGGTAAAAGAAAAGTACTTAAATTAGTCCTAATTATTAAAAAAAAAAACCTTTTCTTACCCAATATGATGATATTTATCAGTCTCCCATGTGGATAGCAACATTTCCAGAAAAAATTCATCATTATATTATAAGTGGTAAAATACATACTAAATTCTGAATGTTAATAACGACCAAAATATTTACATAAAACATACTAAAATTATACAAATGAGTTAATTTGGTTATTTTGATAAATTTGTTATTCTGATGCCTGAATTTCATTTTTAGAGGATTCCTCAGCTGCAATGGGTATATTTATATCTCTTTGCCTTCTCTCTGTTGTCTTACTCTAAATGGATGATCTATCATCTTTTAGAAGCCTTCTCTTGAATCCATAAAAGTACACATCTCTTATCCCACTAGACTTTTTCTGCTCAGTTTATACCTATTACCTGAGCATTTGTCACCTCATTTCTTCAACAGTTTGTGTATTTGCCAGTCTTCGATCTGCGCAAAAGAAGAGAACAAAGCTTATCTATCCGAGTTTCAATGCCCAGGATATGGTACACTCTAACTGTGAAAAATGGGTGATATAATCAATCCTTGTTCATTGCCCCAATATTGCCAAGCTGCTCACTTATTTTCCAAAAGAGTCTATGGCTAGATAAATGAAAAATGAATGAAGTAATGGATGAAGGCATCACACTGATCGATACATGCATTATGAAAAACTTTAGTCTTTTAGGAGGAGAGTGCTGTTCTTCTGCAGAAACTCAGCCTTGGCCTTTGTAAATAACAGTATCATGTGCAAACTCACTTTTACCCGGACCTCAAAGTAATGCCTTTGCCTGATGTTTAGTTTGCAATGAAGAAAACTTAAAGTGTGGTTGCATTTTTCTGTTCTTGGTGATCATGACATACCTGTTCATGACGTTGCTTATTGTTCAAAATTACATTGGTTCTTGTCATAAATATTCCCCCCTTATCAAGTTATTTGAACAGGATCGTAAACTATTTTCTTTACCATGATATTATCTCTGACCCTAGACATCAGTAGGACTGCATCATCCCTAAGTACTTTTCACATTATCAAGTCAATTTTCCTACTCAGCTGTGAGCTCTTTGTATTCCCACACTTTTCCTCATGTATCTCCACCCCTTCCAATCATTCTGTTGTCTTATATTACTCAAGTTGCTTTTATATTACTAGACTTATCTTCTCTGTCCGATATGTCATGATCACACACACACACACACACACTGGCTACCCCAAATGATCAGCCTTGAAATCATACATATGATTAACATTATGCATTCTGAGCAGACTATTTAGTAATATATATTTACATATACATACATTACATGACAATGATTAATGAAAAAAGAGGCCATGAAGTTGAAAGTGAGGAAGAGAGGATATATGGGAGGGCATGGAGGGAGGAAAGGGAAGGGAGAAATATTGTAACCATATTATAATCTCTAAAATTTAAAAAAGAAATATGTATATATAATATTTTATCTTACCTCATAAATAGATTACTAAATTTTTCAATTCATAATTTTAAAATACATCTTAACCTATTGAATAATGGTATCATCAATACTATAACATTCAATGTTGAATCATGTAATTACTATTGTTAAAATTTGCTATGGCAAAGCATTGCAATAAGAAAATTTCCTAGGTTATTTGTTAACAACCAGTACATATATCCTACACTGTTTCTTTTCGGATGTGAAATTACTTCCCATTATTTATGTTTGGGAATCAAATACTTAATGATCACTTCTTATCAATACATTTCTTTTTTACTCCCATCAGCAATTTTACAGAAAAACATCATGCTGTTTCTACCAATTTCCTTTTATACCATTACTTTTTATCTACTTCTTTGCATTCTTTTTCTCTCATATTCTTTATTGCCCAAATGGCTTCCGAGGGAGTTTTCAAACAACCTTTGTGTAAAGTAAACCCAATTTTTTTTGTGCCTGAATTTTTCTTTGTTTTTCCTTGTAGTTTGTGTAGTGTTGTTTGACATTTACCAATACTAGGAAAAACATTGTATCCTATGTCTTTGCAAGCAATTTGCAGTGTGGTTTTGCCTTTGATGCCTGGCCTTTGTATCACAGTGTGCCTGAGTGGGGATTTGCTTTTCCTGATACTGCTTTTTAGTAGAAACCTTCAGGAGAAACACTCAACTTTTTAATTCCAGAAAACATTAAATCAATCATTTTCAACTCTTGTGTCTTCACCATTGTCACAGTTCTTTGCCTCTGCAGATTTTAATAGAACATGGAAGGACCTTGACTTCACTCCTTCATTTTTTTAATCTTCCTCATATTCCCAGTATTTTTCCCTCACCAACATCTGTATCCCCTTGAGGTGCTCACATGAATAGTTCAGATGTTGGGGCTGGAGAGATGGCTCAGAGTTGAAGAGCACTGACTGCTCTTCCATAGGTCCTGAGTTCAATTCCCAGCAACCACATGGTGGCTCACAACCATCCGTTATGAAATCTGGTGCCCTCATCAAGTGGAAGCAGAATGTTGTAAGCAAAATAAATAAAATATTTTTTAAAAAGTGAAAAAAATAGTTCAGATGTTCATGCCTTCTACTATCTCACTCACATTTAAGGGTTTGTTTTTAATCTAGAAATTCTATTTATCAAAAACTATTTTATCTAGTTATTTATTTCCCTGCTTTGTTCATTTCCAGTCACCTTGTAAGTTTATAGTGTGAATGTTCTGAATTTGTCAATTCTTATCTTCAAGTAACAACTTATTCCTTGGTGATTATTTTATGGGCTCCTTATGAGTGTGATTGGTTGCCCCTTTGAAGCAGAATGTTTTAGCCTGTAGCACTTGTTTCTGCTAAGGTTATAATTTTCTGAAGGATAAAATAATTCTTTTCTTTATTCCTTCCTTTCTTCCTCTCTCTCTCTCTCTCTCGCTATCTCTCTCTCTCTCTCTCTCTCTCTCTCTCTCTCTCTCTCTCTCTCTCTCTCTCTCTTTCCACGCTGGGTTTCTCTGTGTGTTCCTGACTGTCCTGGAACTCACTCTGTAAACCAGGCTGGCCTAGACCTCAGAGATCCACCTGCCTCTGCCTGCAGAGTGCTGGAACTAGAGGGGTGTGCCACCACCACTCAGTGAAATGTATGTTTCTTAATAGGAACCCCCTCTCCTCTATGTCACATGTCATAATTTTGCATATGTTCCTGTTTTGCACAGATGATGTTGTATGTCTGTGTAAAGGGCACTGTCTTAGTTAGGGTTTCTGTCGCTGTGAAGAGACACCATGACCATGACAACTATTATAAGGGAATACATTTAACTGAAGTGGCAGCTTATGGTTTCAGAGGGTTAGTCTCTTATCATCATGATGGGGAGCATGGCAGCATGCAGGCAGACATGGTGCAGGAGAAAGAGCTGCTCCATGTTGGTATGCAGGCAACAGGAAGTAGACTGAGGGTCACAATGAGTGAAGCTTGAGCAAAGGAGCTCCCCAAAGCCCACCCCACAAGGCCATACCTACTTCAACAAAGCCACACCTCCTAATAGTGCAACTCCTTTAGGGGGGCATTCTCTTTCAAACCACCAAACACAGTTTCTGTAACTCTAACTCCCCAGAAGTAACAGTGTGGTAGAATTCCTGACTTTCTGCAGTGACCTCTGTGGTTCTCTTCAAAGCAATTTGAAGCCCTACATCTTTTCATGAGGCTGATGAGTTAAACTTAATATTCACTGGTTCTGATGTTCACAAGAACCACTGGTTTTTAGCTCCATTGCTATATCCCTTACAGGAGTTTTCCTTCTTGCTTATTTACTTGTTTGTTCATAGTTTCATTTAGAAAAATTACAACCATCATCTCACTTATATAACTCACTTATATAATTTCAGCTTATAGCTGAAATTTGTATTCTGAAACTGACAATATGCACCATCTTTTAAATAGTTACAGAAAACAGTCATGTTCAAAGAAAACAAACATACTACTCTAACCCCCAGTCCCCAAAATGTACATTTTCTCATAAAATAGTATATTTTGTTCATTTACCACTTAACCAGAGAAAAATCTAACCAAATTGCTAACATTTGGAGTAGATTGTTTTCTTCACCCCTACTTCATTGTACTATCTTTGGTGACATTTTTCTTGTGTCTTTTTCTTTTTCTAATTAAATATACATGTCAAACACTAACAGTAGGATTAATCTTCCTGCCTTCTTTTTTTCCTCTGATTATCACCATACTGTAGGTAAAGTTATTATTTTGTCATTAAAAAATCTAATTCATAAAGCCTGGAATGAGTAACCACTCCCCCATTTGAAGCACATTACTAAGTCATCACCGGCCTCTTTCTGACTTTGTGAACTGATTGAAAATTGTGCTTGAGGAAACAGTGTCAGGAAAGTGCCTTACAGCTCCTACCTCCAGTGAATTAACTTTGAAACATCCTGAAAGTTCTGAGTCAGAACTGTAGATGAGCAAAAACTTCAATTAGCTTATTTTTACGGAGGTAATGCCTTCCTGAGACAATACTGATGTCCTCTAATGAAAACTGGTAAGTTTGGTATGAGATGGTAATTCTTCAGTGGGAGTGCAAACAGAATCATACATATGTCTTTCTGGATTTTGATGAGATGAAAAACTAAGAAACTGGAAAAAATGTTATATTTGAGAAAAAGAAACATTTTCAATGTGTTTCCAATGTTCAGATTTAAACAATAACACAACATTTGGGCATTAAATTGAAATAGTTGAGTTCTTTGTGTTTTCTAAATGAGTGACTAATATTTCTATACCAATTCTTATTTAGAAGAATACTATTACATTCGGGACTTTTTCCTTTGCATATTTTTCCACAATCTCACTGAGTGAGCCAAAATATTTATGACTGTGAAAAGAACAAAAATTGTGCCTCACTTTGTGTATGAATATATCAAAGTAGACTTACAAATTGTCTAAATATTGTTGGCACTATAAATTGTTTTAGAATGTAAATTAAACAAATGTATATTTTCACATAAAATCTTAGTTGATCTGTGACACACTGCTCTGGAGAACTGAGAGTTGCATCTGCAAACATTTGAATCTGTCTCATTCCCCCACTTGTTCATTGTTGTGAGAGAGTGGCATGTTTCAGTCCTATATTGTATGAAAACAAATCATAATTGCAAGCAATTAGATTCACAAGAAGAGGGGCTATCAAGCACTGTATTCTTTTTAAAATTTTAATGACTATATCCAGGACAAAACAAAATTGGAAAAATTCTATGTATCTAAGTAGTTGCAAGAACACATTGCTAGCAAAAATATAATCAAACATTGATTTTTATGTTCTACAAGACTAAAAAGGTTACTTTCAAAATATTTCTCATAGCATGAAAAAATCATTCCCCTTTTTATTCATTATTTATAACTACACTTTGGGGATGTGAATCTTGGTTATTTGGGGTCATTCAAAGACTACAAGAATCCATATGAACTTCTTTATATGCTTCAAAAGAAAAGAATTTGAAAAACATTTCTTTATGGTTGTCTGCAGTCTTTGGAGGGATGACACAGACTTGAGATACAAAGATAATCTTGGAAGCATTTTTAATTTAAAATTTCTTTAAAACTATCAAATGAAATAGACAATCTTTATGCTCCACCTATAAACATGATCTCACTTAAAGGAAGTGAAAGAGTAGTCTATCTTAAAAACACAGTTTTGGGCATCATATTATTTAATAAATGATTTATTTTCCATTAAAAGTTAGAGAAAATCCTAAGACAATAAAATTTCCCAATGAAACATGTACATAACAACTTGACCAAGATATCTCTATGTGTGATGCAGGAGGATTGGAGAAATTTCCAAAGATAAGTCCTGTATCATTAGCATCTGACAGAATAATAAGTCTAAAGTGGTCACATATTTTACACAGCCTCAAGCTAACTACAATCTGATCAAGTGACTTTTTACTGAAAATTATGAGATAACAGAACTAGTAGGGATTTCATATGTAGATATGACTAAAAGATATAATGAGCTTAGTGTATCATATATACATATATATGTGATATATAAAATGATAAATGGAGAAAATTCTGCCTCATTTTCAACTTTTATAATCATAAAAGACTATCATACAGCCAAAGCCAGGAAGAGTACATGCATTATGCATGTATATCCAGTGTTTCTATGTCCTTCTAGAACTTCGTTTTTGACACTGTACATACAAGACCAGGCTATTCAGAAAGAAGACCTGTTTCCTGAATTCCTTCTGGTTGTACTTCACAGTTTTGAATTCCATAGCTTAGCATTTTCACTTGTCAACAATGCATAAAGCAAAATTTTAACGGATTTAAACTGCAAAATAGTAAAAGGCAGCTAATACTACTTTAATTGCTGTTAAGATATATCCTGTGTGTGCATGCACGTGTGTGTGTATTTACAACAGCTGAAATGGAGATGTATTTGGAAAACTATAACTCAAAAGCATCCTCACTTTGCATGAGCTCAGAAGCCTACTAAAACTCTCTTACAGTGTCAATGTGTAAATGTCCTGTAATGATTCAGATTATATATATATGTATTTCATGTGACTAGAAAGTTCCAGTTTCTATGTATGCATGCATGTGCAGGTTGTGTGCCTGAATTAGTATGTATATACTTATTTAAAAAAAAATGGTCACGAAGGATGTAATGATCTGATTAGTTCCTGTTCCCTTAAAGTGCAGCTGCAAGCAATTCCAAAATTAGGGATTTGAATTAGGTAAGATCTCTCAAATTTCTCAGGACTTAAATGAATTGGGCCACAAACACATGTGGACTGGATGAGACATGTAGGGTGACTTGAAAATGTTCACACTGAGCTTTTAGACATGAGAAAAATGATGCCTCATTAAACCCAGAATCTCAGGAAGGAATACGTTGAGCTCCACCCCTTCCTTTTCTATGACTTTATACTTGATCTCCTCATTGTTTTCTCATCTTCCAAGGTACATAATGCTATAACAGCAGTGTAAAATGAGATGATGTTATTGTTTGAATAGGGCACTGTGTTGATATAACAGAATGATTATGGTAGCAGAAGCTTTGTATCTTTATCCTTCTGGTCATGTCTACCGCTTTGGAACATCTGTTTAATTTCTTTTCTAATAAACAGAGTTTGGATACAGTGAGATTCAGTGGGTGGACTGCTTAGACATTGTTTCTATTGTTAATCCCCATATTTTTCATGTGTTCATGAGAAATTGAATCTTACGACGGGTGGATGTTATGTACATGTAGTTATTTTTGAAGTGTTATTCTTAGACCATTAGGAAGAAAACCATAAAATGTCTCTCAAATACATGTATAAAAATATAAAGCACCTCCATAAATTCTGGAGTATGGGTAATTTTATGTAGATATTTTGATAGTTGTCTTTAGTTGTCAAGCTGACACATCATAGACTTTTCTAGGAATACGTCCTGGTGAGTAATTGACTAGATCTTGTTGTCCTTTGGGTATGACTGTGGGGTCGCCTTAATTGATGTGTGGAGAGTCATACTGAATGTGTGAAGTAGTGCTCCCTGGTTTGGGGCTATGATTGTGTAAAAGCAAAGAAGAGGAGCTGAGTACTAGGCCTGTGTGTCTTAATTTTTCTCTCTGCTCTAAGATGTGATGTGGCCATAAGTTTGTGCCTTGATGTCCTCACAGTGACAGGCTGTAACCTAGAATTGGGTGACAAATAAACCCTATTCTCCTAAGTTTCTTTTGTTAGGGAATTTTATCACAGCCAGAGAAATAAAATAGTCTATATTCAAATTGTTGAGTTTTTTTCCTGTGTTACAAAAATAATATCTTCTTCATACAAAAGGTTTACTTATAAAAAGTATACTTAATAATCGAAAAATATAAATTTTCAAGCTTTGGATTTGATCTTTAGTCATAGTTAATGAGGGGATTCTGAAAGACTAAAACCCTAGAATATCACTTTCAAAAGTAGAGTATATAAAACTAGAACAAAAGAAAAACTACTCCGTCTCTTATTCTGATAAATTTACTCATTACAAAATTGTGAAGGTGAAAAATCTTTTCTGAATTCCATCATCTATATTGCTTATACAGTTATTCCACTGAATTCAAAAAGAGTATATATAAGAAAGTACACATTTGATATAAAGTCACTTCCTACCAAACAAAATCATAGACAAAGAATTTTCATTTTCCCTCACTAGCGAACAGATCAGAGTGATTTTATATTAGAGAACTTGAATTTATCCTCTCATCTGCATAGAGTAATCTGGCATCACTCCAGGTTATTGTTTGTCTCCTTTTAGCCCAAGGTATATTAAATAGTACATAAATAAACATGTCAGGAAAAAAGCCATCTATTGTTACAAGAAAGTCATTTGGTAGACAGCTTGTCAAAGACTGCAGAATGAACATGTTTCTAAAATACATTTTGCCTCTAACAAGCTGATGTATTCAAGAAAAATATATAGCAACATAGTGTTGCAAAAGGGATAACTGAGCCCCATATATCTAAGCCTTAATAGAAAATACTAAGACACATCTAAGTTTCCGTTATATTTATGACTGAAACTAAATGTCTTTTAATTGTAATTTATTCTAATAATTTCATATGTTATATTCCACTTGCTTATTAGCAGGTAATTAACCATTATTCAACATGCCAAATACATGGAAAAAAGACAAATACTTTTTGGAATCACTAGCCTCAGCTTTTAATTGAAATGAAATGATATTGCTTTCCTCCCTCAAGTCCTTCCCAGTTCACCTCTTAAATACAGCCTGTGCCCCACTCTTGTTGATAGCCTTTCTTTCTTTAATTATTATTATTGTTATATTGTGTGCATGTGTGTGTAGGTATATCTAAATACAACCTGTTGAGTCTGTTTTGTTTGGTGGTGTATATGTACAACTATACTCTAAATTGTCCACTCCTTTCTCCAAGCCCTCAAGAGATAATCTCACAGGTTCAAGTGCAGGAAAGATTTTACAGTTTCTAAGGAGTCAAGTCTCCTTTCACTGCTACTGTACTAGAACATGACAGGATGAAGAGGCTACCAATGGAATAAAACTAAAGGTGAATGCAGTTCTTGTCCTTTGGCAATATATATATTGCCATTGTTCTTATCTAATTTCACCTAGTTTGAAGAGAGACTATCTGACAAAAAAAACCACCTTCCTGGTGTTCTGGATCTTACAATCTTCCTGTGTCCACTTTTACAAAGTTTCCTCTGCCATAGTTGTAGGTGTCGAGGTTGGGCTCCTGAGGATCTGTTGACTTGTGCATTGTGTCCAGTTGTGGTTTTCTGTGATGGTCTCAATTTGTTGTAAAGAGAGTCTGCTTTGATGAGGCATGGTACCTTTCCTGTCAGTATAAAGATAAAATTTAGAATGTAGTAAGAACATGTCCTGGCCTAGCAAAGAAGCATTAATAGAATCTTCTAGGAGTTCCAGGATCTCTCTAGGTCCAGAAGCTGGGTAGGTTTTCAGTATCAGTTAGGATTTCCTCCTGTTGAGTGGGCCTGAAGTTCAGTTAGAAGATGATTAGTTGACAATTACATGTAAATAACATTTACTGCACTTTTATGCTTATTTTGCCATACTGACAATTGCTGTGATTCATGGGTGTTACGGCTGGGTAGGATGGTTTGTTTGTTTCCCTCCCTTGTCAGCTTACACAGAATTTGGAACTATGGAAGACAGACTATGGGAGGATAGATTTCAAGTCAGACCCTCTCAAATCATCCAAGTCCTGTGTTCTAAGTATACAGTATTATCAATAATAGGGGCTTAATGTTAATACCTGAGAGGTAACCAAGGGCAGCACTAATATTCTATATTGTTTTTTGAGTCTCTCAGACTACCCTGACAAATAATTTGAAAGGGGATTTCTCATGCCTGGTACTGAGAGTTTATTTTAGGCTGTACTCTTGAGGGGTACATTGCCAATCAAAGTGGCTCAACTTTAATGTATGTATGTATGTATGTATGTGTTAATATATAATATATATGCAATATATATGTATATATATATGTATGTATATATATGTGTGTGTGTGTGTTAGTTGGTGGTCTATAAGTTATACATAGTTATAGAATTATAACAACCCATCAATGCCAATTTATTGAGTCCATATTTCTATTTACACACAGAAAGGCTCATCAGACTGTATAAGAATTCAAACTAGATTCTCTTGAGTAAGGTAACCCTGACCCAGAAAGACAGCTGTTGCATGTTCTGTCTCATTGGAGGCTCCCTGGGGTGGAAAGTAAATCCCTATTGCTGATGATACCTTGCATTTCAAAATTAGGGCACAAGAACCCTGAACTGAAACTGACCTGAATGCATACTATGTGAGGACTAGCTTTCATGGTACCATAAAGTGCTAGTCAAGCTTCCAAATGAGGGTGACAACCTACCCAGCTATGACACCTATGAACTGCGTCTATGACCAACAAACACCCTAAGGGTACAGTAGTGGCACACATACCTTGGCAGTGACCAACAGCTTTCTAATTGGACTTGATACATGCTCAACAAGAGAAAAACCTAACTAACAACTCAAGGTGAGTGAGGTCATGGTATATTGGTAGATAACTTATAACTACAACCTAAGGAGCATATTCCCTAACAATAATCTATACATTTCTCCTTATAATCACAGATAAGTATAGTCCCAACCCATTATTGAGGAAACTCCCTTTTGCTACAGACTGATATCACTACATAAAACTACAAACAAAACAAATATAGAGTTATAGAATCTAGCTCCAGTGGATACATCTACAAAACTTGCCCAAACCTATGCTCAAGGGAGTATTGTAGAAGAAGGGACAGTAGGACTAAAGAGCCAGAAGATCAGAAAGTTTGCTGTGAGATTGTGTTTCCTAGGAATATCAGAAGCTATACTCCAGAAATCTCACCAAAAGGCATCCTCCAGTATAAACTACACAAGGATGACACCAATAGAATGCCCAAATGAATGGGGGAAAGCCAATGAGGCCTCTATCCTACACAAAGAACTATAGAAACTAAGTAAAGCCCAGAGAAGGAGAAATAATCTTCCCCAGGGAAAAGCACACCAGTTGGTTGTCTGACATCATATGGTCAGCCACGAAAACATACATACAAATAACATTATACACACTTAGCAGATTACATTTGGGAATATGTGTGTATAGACTTACACACATATGCATGTAATAACAATGAAAAATAGGGCATGAATTTGAAAGGGAGAAAAGAGAGGTATATAAGAGGGTTTGAAGAGAGGAAGAGGATTGTAGAGGAAATGTTAGCCACAGTGTAAAAATCGCAGTTGGTCCAAATGGTGTTTAGGACCCTAGTGGGTTCTTAGGCCCCACTGGAATGGGCTCGGAGGTGTAAGGCAGAGAGACCCATATTCAGAGAAAGAAATTTCTAGGCTGCCGGGCAGTGGTAGGAACTGCAAGGAGGAGCAGGCAGACAGCCGTGTGGGTTCCTCTCAGCCAAACCGTGAGAGAAACACTCTGTGGCGGTTAGTGCCACGGGTGAAGATGAAAAATTACCTGGGCACCGATGCGGCAGGGGAATAAATCCCGCCAAAAGCCATGCACCCACCCACAGGTTCCTGATAAAAATCCCATAACTGACACCAAATAAAGTGGGGCGCAAATAATGTGTACCTCAAAGGAGTCAGACCAAGTTTGGGACAAACAGATGTATTAATAGGTAAGTACTTAGGCAACGAGTCAGTCCTCTACACCAGGCGAACCATGGAACAGAGAGAGACGCCTTCGTGACACCCTCAAATATAAGGACTTGCTAAGTCACTGACCACACCTTAGTGTGCGTGGTCTGTGTCACCTGTGCCAGCCTCCTTGGGGGCTTGGCTAACATTTCCATTACAAGAAGAAGAGAGAATGATTTTTTATAATCTCAAAAGTAAAATCAGGTAAAATTATTATATAACTACTATACACAAATTTAAGACAAAAGGTAATTTAAGAAAATAATACTTAAACCTAACCTCTTATAAGATGATCATTTAAATTAAAAGCATGTGATAAGATAATGAAAGCTTACAACTTTCAATGGTTTCTACCTGTGTAACAATTAAAAACAAAGTTCCCAAACTTTGCTGTAAAATAAGTCATCTTGGGTCTCCACATTTATTTGCTTTCTTTTTGGAAAAATTTAGTCATCTGGAACTAAATATATGTATAAAAATTAAAAACTGGAGGTTGCCAATCTCTCCCTATGACTGAAAATGAAGCCTCACACATAATATTTTCTATACATACATCCACATGTTTTCACATACATACACACATGTAACTGGTTATGTATAATGTCATTATTAGATCAGTAATACCTCAAACTTTTCTTTCCTTTTTGCACTATAATCTTACTTATGAGTTTAACTTAAGGGAAAGGAATAGTATTTGTGAGGTAGATTTTGACTATTTTGTACAGGAATTGGGTGGAATATATGCAGAATGGAATGCAATTTTAAGCCAGGACCATACTCAATGGAGTATAGGCTGCCGAGTTCACTAAATTCTCAAGAAGTGTTTGTGTAAACATAGATATGTTCTGTATTTTATCATGCCAACCAATGCTGAAATGCAAAAGCTTGCCTACCAAAAAAAAAAATGCAAAGAGGAGCAGAGGAGATTGCTCAGGCAATAAAATGCTTGCTGAGAAAGCATGAAGAACTCGTCTCATTGCCAGAACACATATAGGAAGCCAGTCGTGACACCACAGGCAATTAATAACAGCACTGGGGAAATGGAGAAAGGCTGATCACTAGCCAGGCAGTCTCCACAAACTGAAAAATTCCAGGGTTGATGAGACATGCCATCTCAAAAAAAAAAAAAAAAAAGGTAGAAAATAATTGAGGAAGACTTAGACTCACATACATACATATGCAACACATGCACAAACAAACACATAAGAAAGGGGGAAAATACACACACAAAGAACACGTACACACATTCATTCATACACAAACATGAGCAGATACACACAAGAAAGAAAATTCAAAGGTAGAGAAACCTGAGCCAGAAATCTAAAGCTTACAAGAACATATCATATGACCTTGCTTGGTGCTCTGTAAGCATAGCCTGGTAAGAAAGTTGGGTCATATATTGCAGAGTGTGGCAGCCATTAAGATTGGAAATGGGATGCATGGTTTCAAATAACTCTCTTAGGAAGATCAGTCTCACTGGCACGTGGAAGATGGATTGGAAAGACAGGCCTGAAGGGAGTGCCGTAAAAATTGCTAATGGTTCATATGAGTGATGAAGGAGGCCCAGTGTGAAGCAAAAGTGAGGTAAATAGAGAACAAAATGTGATGACCTGGGATATTTATTTTAAAAGCATAAATAGTATTGCTTACAGAAAAATATGAGAAAGATGAAAGAGCTGACTAGTGGACCTTCTCTGTAATGGAGTCTGCCATACAAGGTAAGAATGGGAGACATATGAGGAGAGAATCAACTCAGTGGTGTTATTCTGGTTTTGTTTTTATTTTGGTGGCAGTGGTAGGGTGGTGTTGATGTTATTTTGTTTTATAATAGATTGCTACAGATTAATATATAGAGCAAATTCTGGTCAAATACTGCCAGTGAGCTACATTTCCAGCCCCTTGTTCCAATTTTAAAAATACTGAGTCTGAAGGCTGATTGTGTGATATCTAAAAATTAGGTTCATGTATAAATTGTTAGTCTGTGAAGAAATACTAGTTGAATGTGAAGCTGTCACTATAAAGTTGTACATATGAAATGTATACTGTAATGTGTATGTAAATGTAAATAATATAGATGAACAATGGTAGTGCCTGGGCAAACCAACAAAGAATACAGAAGAAAAAGCTCCAGCCTCTGATTCTTGGCATTAGAATCATTAAGAAGTAACTATAAAAATATAAAACTATGCAATTAAAAATGAAGTAGACAGTGTTACCTGAGGAATAAAGGAACCAAAATCAATTTAGAAAATGTGAAGAAAAAAAAAGAATTTTGGTAAGAAAAGTGGTCACACTCTCAATTTTTCAAGAAAGTAAAATAACAAGACAAAAGAATAAAAGAAAAACACAATGAATCAGTTGAAGCAATTTCTAGAAACTCAGAAATAATCATAGTCAAAATAGGTGGGATAAAAATAATAGGGCAGAATATGAATGAAATGCATCATTCAGTGCTGCCTTGATTCTGTTTTTCAGTCCAATTTAAATAAATAATATTGACTGGGTACTATGGGGTGATTGTGGTCCCTGCTGGACTTGTAAATTGGATCTGTAACCTCTGCTGGGGCAGTATTTACAGATAGGGCCCTTATAAACAAATTAAAGTTACATGAGTTCACAAAGGTGAAGCCTGTACCTGGTGGAATTTGAGTCTTTTCAAAAAGAGTGACAGAGTGAGACATAGCAGACACAGAGACAGCTCTCTTTCAAGGAAGACCCAAGAGATGATGTGATCCCCTGGGAATTGGTGGCCATCTACAAGCCAAGAAAAGAAAGTTCAGAATGAAGTCTGTCTCCCTGGCATCTTTGCTTGAATTTCAGCCTCTAAAACTGTAGGAAATGAATTGTTTCAGCTGGAGCTATCTATTATTCCGTAATCCTTGGTCCTAGCAGCCCTAAGGAATATACTTGGCTTCCATTATGGCAACTTGTGTTACATGTTGCTTCAAAAATTCCCTTGGCTAATTCTATGTTATACATGACAATCAAAATAAGAAATTTGTACAAAAACCCAAAGGGAAAATCCATCTTCAAAAAAGTATTTTCCTATCCATAAAACCTACATATTTTCTTTTCTGGTAGAAAAGTTAATAAGGTTTCATATCCGTTACAGGACTGCTCATATATTTTGCATTTATGGGGAGAGAAAAGGCCTGATATCAAGGCCTAATATACTAGGACCAAATGTGAAACCTAAGCATTTCTAGGGGATGAAAATGAAATACTTAAATTCCTCTTCTGTGGGTTTCACTACCTCAGGGATATGAAGGCTGTGCATGAACAGAATGCAATGGTTCCGTGAGCAACCAAAGAGAAAGCAACAGCAGAGCCAAGGTCATCGCCTTTGTTGTCTGCTGTAGACAGTAACTGTCTTTAGCTCACTGATGGACTTGGTCTCCAAGGAGCAAGCAAGAAATGCCTTCTCAAGACCAAATTGTGCAGCCCTAGTCTTCTGGCACCAGGCAGTTTAAAATTCAGCACCTGGCAACAAAAACCAACCATGCTGTTTGCAGTAATTCTCCCAAGAGCCATCTGGAGCATGTGGACCATTTTACACCCCGTGCTTGTGCTTGCTGCTCTTAGGAGTTTATGCCCCTGGACCAGAATAAGAATATAGAAGCAGTGAATCTGGAACTAAGTTAGATAAATAATTAATTGTAAACTCAGCCAGAAGCCACGATTGCTGGCTTCATTTGAAAAAAAGCAGCTACCTCCCTGAATCCAATGCTGAGGGCAAAGCCTGCGGAAAAGCCCCCAGAGCGCTGTGATATTTGCAGCATGTGTAACTGACAGTCTTTTTAAGAGAGTTTCAAACTCCAGTTTTCCCAAGTGATGCTGGAAGTAGTCTTGGCTTCTTCCTCACAGAATGGGACATACAGAAATACCAGCATTTGAATTTTCGCTTTTTTGCCTATTTTTTTCAGAGATTTTTGGTAAGCCAATAACAAACAAAAAACAGCCCCAATAAAAATAATTTAAATTATATGTAATTACATACCAATATGTAATTTTATCTACATGAGTATGTATCTAGATATAATTGTAAATGGGTTATCATATATATGTTATGTTTGAATAGCACATAGACTTGTATGAAATTCTTTAACATTTATCCAATTATGGCTATTGTAGATACAATGATTGATAAAGGCTTTATGTTCATTTGAAGTCACATGATACACTAGAAGTATGTTCTGAATAACAGAAGATCAGTCCAGGAACCCTCATTTTTTCCTGAAGTCTTACCATTACCTCCACACATTCTCTGACTATGGAGAAATGTTTTGTTTTCCTGTTTTTTATTAGAAAGAAAATGATTTTACATGCCAATCCCAGGTCCCTCTCCCTCCCCTCCTCCCCTGGCCCCCCCACTAGCGCCCTAGCGATCCCATACCCTATCTGCTCCCCAGGGATGGTGAGGCCTTCCATAGGGGGTCTTCAAAGTCTGTCTTAGTCTTTGGGATAGGGCCTAGGCCAGCCCCCTTGTGTCTAGGATCAGGGAGTGTCCCTCCATGTGGGATGGGCTCCTAAAGTCCATTCTTATGCTGGGGATAAGTACTGATCCACTACAAGAGGCCCCATAGATTTCCATGGACTTCTCACTGGCACCCACATTAAGGGGGTCTGGACAAGTCCCACGCTGATTTCCCAGCTACCAGTCTGGGGACCAAGAGTTTTCACTTGTTCAGGTCAGCTGTTTCTGTGGGTTTCACCAGCCTGGTATGGACCCCTGTGTTCATCAGTCCTCATTCTCTGCAACTGGATTTCAGTTCAGTTCAAGGTTTAGCTGTGGGTGTCTGCTTCTACTTCCACCAGCTGATGGATGAAGGCTATACAATGGCATATGAATTAGACATCAATCTCATTATCAGGAGAGGGCATTTAAGGTAGCCTCTCCTCTGTTGCTTAGATTGTTAGTTGGTGTCATCTTTGTAGCTCTCTAGACATTTCCCTAGTGCCTGATTTCTCTTTGAAATTATAATGTCTCCCTCTATTATAGTATCTCTTATCTTGCTCTCTTCTGTTCTTCCCCCAACTCAACCTCCCTGTCCCATCATGTATTCCTCAGACCTTCTCTTCTCCTCTTCTCATTATCTTAGTTCCCTATCCCTCCCCACATGCTCCCAATTTGCTCAGGAGATCTTGTCCCTTTCCCCTTCTCCAGGGGACCATATATGTCTCTCTTAGGGTCCTTCTTGTTTACCAGCCTCTCTGGCAGCCTGGGTTGCAGACTGGCAATCTATTACTCTATGTCTAAAATCCACATATGAGTGAGTACATACCATGCCTGTCTTTTTGTGCCTGGGTTACCTCGCTCAGAATGGTTTCTTCTAGATCCATCCAGTTGCCTGCAAATTTCAAGATTCCATTGTTGTTGTTTGTTTGTTTGTTTGTTTGTTTTCTGCTGAGTAGTAGTCCGTTGTGTAAATGTACCACATTTTTTCTATCCATTCTTCAGTTGAGGGTCATCTAGGTTGCTTCCAGGTTCTAGCTTTTACAAAAAATGCTGTTATAAACATAGTTGAACAGATGTCCTTGTTGTAGGAATGTACTTCTTTTGGGTATATGCCTAAGAGTGGAATTGCTGGATCTTTTGGTAGACTGATTCCCATTTTCCTGAGGAATCGCCATACAGATTTCCAAAGTGGCTGCACAAGTTTGCACTCCCACCAGCAGTGGAGGAGTGTTCCTTTTTCTCCCCAACCTCTCCAGCATTAACTGTCATTGGTGTTTTTGATTTTAGCCATTCTGACAGGTGTAAGATGGTATCTCAGAGTTGTTTTGATTTGCATTTCCCTGATGGCTAAGGATGTTGAACACTTTCTTATGTGTCTTTCAGCCATTTTAGATTCCTCTATTGAGAATTGTCTATTTAATTTTGTACCCCACTTTTTAATTGGATTATTTGGTGTTTTGGAGACTAGTTTCTTGAGTTTGTTGTAAATTTTGAAGATAAGCCCTCTGTCAGATGTGCGGTTGGTGAATATCTTTTCCCATTCTGTGAGCTGTCATTTTGTCATATTGACTTTGTCCTTTGCCTTACAGAAGCTTCACAGTTTCTGGAGGTCCCATTTAATTGTTGATCTCAGTGTCTGTGCTACTGGTGTTATGTTTAGGAAGCAGTATCCTGTACCAATTCCTTCAAGGGTATTTCCTACTTTCTCTTCTAATAAGTTCAGTGTTGCTGGATCAAATGGTCTTTGATCCATTTGGACTTAAGTTTTCTGCATGGCAATGGACATGGATCTATCTGCAGTCTTCTACATTCAAGCATCTAGTTATGCCAGCACCATTTGTTGAAGATGCTTTCTTTATTCCATTGTATAGCTTTGGGTTTTTGTCAAAAATAAGGTGTTCTTAGGTGTGTGGGTTAATATCAGGGTTTTCAACACTATTCCGTTTGTCTACCTCTCTATTTTTGTGCCAATACCAAGCTGTTTTCAGGACTATAGCTCTACAATAGAGCTTGAAATCAGGGATGGTGATGCCTCCAGAAGTTCTTTAATTTTCCAGGGTTTTTTTTTTCTTTTTGCCTATCCTGGGTCTTTTGTTTTTCAGTATAAAGTTGAGAATTGTTCTTTCAAGGTCTGTGAAGAATTTTGCTAAGATTCTGATGGGGATTGCATTTTATCTGTAGATTGCCTTTGGCAAGATTGCTATTTTTACTATGTTGATCCTACCTATCCAAGAACATGGAAGATCCTTCCATTTTCTGGTATCTTCTTTAATTTCTTTCTTTAAAGGCTTTCTTATGATACAGATCTTTCACTTTTTTGGTTAGCGTTACCCCAAGGTATTTTATGTTGTTTGTGGCAATTGTAAAGGGTGATGTTTCTCTGATTTCTCTCTCCACCAATGTGTCATCGGTGTATAGTACGGCTACTGATTTTTTGAGTTAATTTTGTATCCTGCTACCTTTCGGAAGGTGTTTATCAGGTATAGGAGTTCCCTGGTAGAGTTTTTTGGGTCACTTATGTAGACTATCATATCATTTGCAAATAGTGAAAGTTTGACTTCTTCCTTTCCAATTTGTATCCCTTTGATCTCCTTTTGTCGTCTTATTGCTCTAGCTAGAACTTCAAGGACAATATTGAAGAAATATGGAGAGAGTGGACAGCCTTGTCTTGTTCCTGATTTTACAGGAATAGCTTTGGGTTTCTCACCATTTCCTTTGATGTTGGCTGCTGGCTTACAATACATTGTTTTTATTATGTTTAGGTATGTTCCTGTTTTCCTGATCTGTCCAGAACCTTTATCATGAAGGGACATTGGATTTTGTCAAAGGCTTTTTCAGCATCTAGTGAGATGATCATGTGGTATTTCATCTTCAGTCTTTTTATAGGGTGGATTACATTGACAGATTTTTGAATGTTGGTCCCACCCTACATCCCAGGCATGAAGCCTACTTGATCATGGTGGATGATTTTTCTGACATTTTCTTGGTTTCAGTTTGCCAGTATTTTATTGAATATTTTTGCATCTTTGTTCATTAATAATGTTGGTCTGTAGTTCTTTCTTAGTTGTGTCTTTGTGTGGCTAGGGTACCAAGGTAATTTAACCTTGTAAACAGAGTTTGGCAATGAACCCTCTGCTTCTATTGTGTGGAACCATTTGAGGAGTATTGTTATTAGCTCTTCTTTGAATTTCTGGTAGAATTCTGCACCGAAGCCATCTGGCCCTGGGCTTTTTTTTTTTTTTTTTTTTTTTTGGTTGTGAGACTTTTAATGACTGCTTCTATTACCTTAGAGGTTATAAGTCTGTTTATGTTGCTTATCTGTTCTTGATTCAATTTTGGTAAGTGATATCTGTTCAGAAAATTCTCCATTTCCTTTAAATTTTCAAATTTCCTTGAGTACAGGTTTTCAAAGTATGACCTGAAGATTCTCTGGATTTCCTCAGTGTCTGCTGTTACGTCCCACACTTCGTTTCTGATTTTGTTAATTTGCATGGTCTCTCTCTGCCTTTTTGTTAGTTTAGATAAATGTTTGTCTATCTTGTTGATTTTTCTCGAAGAACCAACTCTTTGTTACATTGATTCTTTCAATTGTTTTCTTTGATTCGAATTTATTGATTTCTGCTTCAGTTTGATTATTTCCTGTTGTCTACTCCTCTGGGTTGAAATGCTTCCATTTGTTCTAGAGTTTTCAGCTGTGATGTCAACTTTCTGGTGTAATATTCTCTAGTTTCTTCATGGAAGTATTTGGAGCAATGAACTTTCCTCTTAGTATTGCTTTCAAAGTGTCCCATAAGTTTCGAGAAATGTTCTTTAAAAGTACTTGAACTACCAGCATCTGCCCCCTCACTACTACTAACTTGATGTAGTTGGGGATGTCCTCTTCTCTGTCACATCTATCCACCTGATTGTTTCCACATCTTTGCCCTTCTGCAGATAGTAGTGACAAAAATCACAAGGTTTCTGCACCTTTAATTCAGCGGTTGAGATTCCCAGACAAAGAAACAGTAAGGTTCAGAAATGAGAAATGAGTAAGAAGACCCCAGGGAGAGAAATTTAAGTAAGAAAACAAAAATCAGAATCAAAAGTGTACCATTGTGATGGTGGCTTGGAGCTTACACATGCATATGTGGCACATTTTGGCAATATTATTTATGTCATATTACCAGGAATTGGATTGGACTTCTGTCTTTGCCATTATTTTATAAAAGTATTTAACACCTATTAATGTATAGGCTAATATAAACAGAAAAAATATGTATATCTAAGTACTTATTCACAAAGTGAACAAACCTAGATGACCACACTTACATGCAGGAATAAGGGCCCAGAAAGTGCCATGAATCTCCATCCTTGTTACCTTCTCTAATTGATGCCTCCTTCCAAAGGTATCTACACTCTCCTAGCACAGAGAGTTTTTTCATGGCTCCAGTGAGCCCCATTTCTTAGCCTCCTTTTGATGGGTTGGCATTGTGGACTTTAAGTTTCATAATGCAATGAGGTATCTTTCTACACAGCTATCATTTTCCTACAGTAAAAATGTTACACATCATACCCTGTATCATTGAAAAGAATCTCTCAATATTATTCAAACCTATTTCTACTGTGATTTTGAATACTGTCAGTAAAGAAAGAATATTAAAAAAGTGGGCTCAATATGATTGCAAACCTTTGTGTTGGATACAAATGCTTATTAAACTTGAGATGGACTAGTATTAAGGAGAATGTGTAGGGAAGAGATGGTCTGCCACAAGATGAAGGCAGGCTCCTCTGCAGCAAAGAGGGCAGGGGATCAACACTTTAAATCCTGTTTCATTTATCACCATTGCATGGAATTGATTTTCTGTCCTTAGAAAACAGGATATTTTGTAACTGAGCCACCAGAAGTGGACATGGTTTGACTCCAAACTTTTTTTTTAAAGAAAGGGAGGTGTAGGTGGCTTTAGGAGGAGTTGGGAGAGGGAGTCGAATATGAAAAAAAAAACACATTGAATGGATTTCTCAAATAATTGATAATATTGCTTAGATTTTAAGAAGGAAAAAAGCAGGGTATTTTTCCAACCCCAACCTGAGTGCAAATTAGATTCACATACATATTAGAACACCTCCATGCTGATTTTATGACTTTTCTTATGATTTTGTGCTTAGTTATTATAACAGAATTTAGCATCACTCAATGTTTGTCTATGATGTGATTGACTAAATTTACCAAAAGTCTTTACTTGTCACTCATACATTGTTTCTAGATATTGCCATGATACAACCAAACATTTCCTTCGAAAGATACAATATCCAATCTTACACTTAGAAACAGATGATAAAATCCCCCAAAGTACTGAAATTCAAAAACATGAAATTGGGGAAACCTTTAGAAAACAAACATTAAAAGTCAGTGCATCACATTTAGAATAATCTATTGAAATTTGGGAAACGAACTAAAGCAGCATGTAGTTGGCAAGTATCCTGTTCTTTGGAGATTTGATACTGTAGTTCAGGGGGTGAATTATTTGATTTTGTTCCAGTGTGGGACACACTGGGACATGGAATTTCTAATATAAAACACCGTTAGGTTATTAGAGGTAGTGCAGGCTCATGACTGCATGAATTATCCTGGCATTTGACTCCTGACTCTCAGAGGATTTCATACAGGTGTTCTGCTATGGTTATCTTGAAATTCTTCACAGCTGAAAGATGTCTTGTTTCTTTTGTCTGCTACTCTGAACACTATGGCATCTGTCTTCATGAAAGTACCACTCAACTCCCCAGTTTGATTTTTTACATATATACATAATATATATTCAGTCCATTTATTTCCTCATCTGAGAAAAATGTTAATACCAAGGATCTTGCCATGTTCCTGACTCTAAAGTGTCAGGGCAAATGGGCTGGATGTTTTATTCTATTTACTTTTGCACCTGAGATTACATATTTATTTATTTATTTTCAAAGATGCCATTTGCCACATCTATAGGCACACTTGCCTTTATATTTCTATTAAGCAAAGCATACCCAAACATCTTCCATATTTAGGAGAAAAATAAATATCTTAATAAAACATTGACTTTCCCATCACCTTTCACTTGGTAACCAAGAATATGAGGTATGAGGGTCTTTTTTAATTTTTTAGTTTTTTGCAGATTTTTTATTTGAATTAGAAACAAGATTGTTTTACATTCCAATCCCAGTTCCCTCTCCCTCCCCTTCTTCCATACTACCCCATCCAACTGAAGCCCTACCTATCACATATCCTTTCTGCTCCCCAGGGAAGGTGAGGCCTTCCATAGGGTGTCATCATAGACTCTCATATACTTTGGGATAGGGCCTAGGCCCACCCCTCTGTGTCTTGGCTCAAGGAGTATCCCTCTATGTGGATTGGGGTCCCAAGTCCACACCTATGCTAAGGATAAGTACTGAACTACTACAGGAGGTCCTGTAGATTTCTGAGGTAACCTCACTAAAACCCACGTTCCTGGGGTCTGGATCATTCCCATGCTGGTATCCCAGCTATCAGTCTGGGAACCAAGCGCTCCCCAGTGTTCAGGTCAGCTGATTCTGTGGGTTTCACAAGTCTGGTCTGGACCACTTGGCTCATCACTCGTTCTTCTCTACAACTGGATTCCAGTTCAGATCAGTAATTAGTTGTAGGTGTCTGCTTCTACTTCCACCAGCTGCTGGATAAAGGTGGGAGGATGGCATATAAGACAGTCATCAATCTCATTATCAGGGGAGGGCACTTAGGGTAGCCTCTCCTCTGTTGCTTAGATTGTTAGTTAATGTAATCTTTGTAGAACTCCAGACCTTTCCCTAGTGCCTAATTTCTCTGTAAACCTAAAATGTCTCCCTCTATTATGGAATCTCTTTTCTTGTTTTCTTCAGTTCTTCCCCCGACTCAAAGTTTTTGCTCCCTCATGACCTCCTCACCCAGCTTCTTCTCCCCTTCTCATTCTCCTAGCTCCCTATCCCTCCTTCATCTTGTCCATTTCCCCTTTTCCAGGGGACCACATATGTCTCTCTTGGTGTCCGCCTTGATACTAGCTTCTCTGGCAGTGTGGATTGTAGGTTGGGAATCTTTACTCTATGACTAAAATCCACATATGAGTGAGTACATACCATGTTTGTCTTTTTATGATTGGGTTACCTCGCTCAGAATGGTTTCTTCTAGATCCATCCTGCAAATTTCAAGATTCCAATGTTGTTGTTGTTGTTGTTTCTGCTGAGTAGTACTCCATTGTGTAAATGTACCACATTTTCTCTATCCATTCTTCAGTTGATGGGCATCTACATTACTTCCAGGTTCTGGCTATTACAAGTAATGCTGCTATGAACATCATTGAACAGATGTCCTTGTTGTAGGAATGTGCTTCTTTTGGAATATGCCTAAGAGTGGAATTCCTGGATATTGTGGTAGACTGATTCCCATTTTCCTGAGGAGTTGCTATACTGATTTCCAACATGACTGTACAATTTGTCACTCCCACCAGCAGTGGAGAAGTTCTCCACATCCTCTCCAGCAAAAACTGCCATTGGTTTATTTGATTTTAGCCATTCTGAATGGAGTAAGAAGATATCTCATAGTAGTTTTTATTTGCAGTTCCCTGATGGCTAAAGATGTTGAACACTTTCTTATGTACCTTTCAGCCATTTTAGATTCCTCTATGAAAATTGTCTATTTAGTTCTGTACCCCACCTTTTAATTGGATTGTTTGGTGTTTTGGAGACTAGCTTCTTGAGTTCTTTGTATATTTTGGAGATCAGTCCTCTGTCAGATGTGGGGTTGGTGAATATCTTTTCCCAGTCTGGGGGCTGTCATTTTGTCTTGCTGACTGTCTCCTTTGCCTTACAGAAGCTTCTCAGTTTCAGGAGGCCCATTTATTAATTGTTGATCTCATTGTCTGTGCTACTGGTATAATGTTCAGGAAGTGGTCTCCTGTGCCAATTAATTCAAGGGTATTTCCCAATTTGTCTTCTAATAGGTTCTATGTGGCTGAATTTAAGTTGAGGTCTTTGATCCATTTGGACTTAAGTTTTGTGCATGGCGATAGACATGGAGTCTTCTATATTCTACCATCCAATTATGCCAGCACCATTTGTTGAAGATGCTTTCTTTATTCCATCATATAAATTTAGTTTCTCTTTCAAAAATCAAGTGTTCCTAGGTGTTTGAGTTAATATCAGGGTTTTCCACTCTATTTCATTGGTTTACCTGTCTATTTTTGTGCCAATACCAAGCTGTTTGCAAGACTATAGCTCTATAATAGAGCTTGAAATCGGGGATGGTGATGCCTCCAGAATTTCCTTTATTGTACAAGGTTGTTTTGGCTATCCTGGGTCTTTTGTTTTCTCATTTAATATGAGAATTATTCTTTCAAGTTCTGTGAAGAATTGTGTTGGTATTTTGATGGGGATTGCATTGAATCTGTAGATTGCTTTTGGCAAGATTGCCATTTTCACTATGTTAATCCTACCTATCCAAGAACATGGGAGATCCTTCCATTTTCTAGTATCTTCTTTAATTTCTTTTTTTAGAGTCTCAAAATTCTTATGGTACAAGTCTTTCACTCTTTTGGTTAGCATTACCCCAAGGTATTTTTGTTGTTTGTGGCAATTGTAAAGGGTGATGTTTCTCTTATTTCTTTCCCAGCACATTTATCCAGGGATAGTAGGGCTACTGAGTTTTTTTTAATTAATCTTGTATCTTGCCACTTAGCTTAAGGTATTTATCAGCTGTAGGAGTTCCCTGGTCGAGTTTTTCAGTTCACTTATGTAGAGTATCATATCATCTGCAAATAGTGAAAGTTTGGCTTCTTCCTTTCCGATTTGTATCCACTTGATCTCCTTTTGTTGTCTTATTGCTTTAGCCAGAACTTCAAGGACAATATTGAAGAGGTATGGAGAGAGTGGATAGCCTTGTCTTGTCCCCAATTTTAGAGGAATTGCATTGAGTTTCTCTCTATTTAATTTGATGTTGGTTGACCGATTGCTGTATATAGCTTTTATTATGTCTAGGATATCCCTGTTATGTCCCTGTTATCCGATATCTCCAAGACCATTATCATGAAGGGGTGTTGGATTTTGTCAACGTCTTTTTCAGCATCTAGTGAAATGATCATGTGGTTTTTTTTTCCCTCATTCTGTTTTTATGTTGGATTACATTGATAGATTTTCCTATGTTGAACCATCCTGGCATCCCTGAGATGAAGCCTACTTGATCATGGTGGATTATTTCTCTGATATGTTCTTTTTATTTGATTTGCCTGCATTTTATTCAGTATTTTTGCATCAATGTTCATGATGGATGTTGGTCTGTTGTTCTCTTTCTTAATTGTGTCTCTATGTGGCTTGGGTATCAAGGTTATTGAAGTCTTGTAAAAAGAGTTTGGCAATGACCCTTCTGCTTCTATTGTGTGGAATAGTTTGAGGAGAATTGGTGTTAGCTGTTCCTTAAAATTCTGGTAGAATTCTGCACTGAACCCATCTGGTCCTAGGCTTTTTTTTGGTTGGGAGACTTTTGATGACTGCTTCTATTTCATTAGGAGTTATAGTTATTTAAGTTACTTATCTGTTCTTGATTTAATTTTGATAAGTGAAATCAGTCTAGAAAATTGTCCATTACCTATAGATTTTTGAATTTTAACAAATACAGGGTTTCGAAGTATGACCTGAAGATTCTTTGGATTTCTTCTGTGTTTGATGTTATGCCCCCCCTTTAATTCCTGATTTTATTAATTTGCACGTTCACACTCTGCCGTTTTATAAGTTTGGACAAAGGTTTTTCTATCTTGTGTATCTTCTCAAAGAACCAACTCTTTGTTTCATTGATTCTTTGTATTGTTCTCCTAGTTTCCACGTTATTGATTTTAGCCCTCAATTTGATTATTTCCTGGCATCTACTCCTCCAGGGTGTATTGGCTTCTTTGTGTTCTAGAGCTTTCAATTGTACTGTTAATTCTCTAGTGTGATTATTCTCCTGTTTCGTCATGTGGGCACTTAGTGCTATGAACTTTCCTCTTAGCACTGCTTTCAAAGTGTCCCATAAGTTTGGGTATGTAGTGTCTGCATTCTCATTGAAATCTTTAATTTCTTTTTTATTTATTCCCCGACCCAGGTTTTCTGCAATTGGGCATTACTTAATTTCCATGCGTTTGTAAGTTTCTGCAATTTGTGTTGTTGTTGAATTCTACCTTTAAAGCATGGTTGTCTGATATGATACAGGGGGTTATTTTAACTTTTTGTACCTGTTGAGGTTTTCTATGTGGCCAAGTATGTGGATGATTTTTAAGAAGGTTTCCATGTGGCGCTGAGAAGAAGGTATATTGTTTTGTATTTGGATGGAATGTTCGATAGATGTCTGTTAAGCCCAATTTGGGCCATAACTTCTATTAGTTCCTTTGTTTCTTTGCTAAGTTTCTGCCTGGTGTTCCTGTCCATTGGTGAGAGTGGGCTGTTGAAGTCTCCCACTATAAGTGTGTGCAGTTTTATGTGTGATTTGAGTTTTAGTAATGTTTCTTTTACAAACGTGGATGCCTTTGTATTTGTGGCGTAAATATTCAGAATTGAGACTTCATCCTGATGGATTTCTCCTGTGATGAGTAGGAAGTGACCTCCTTCATCTCTTTTGATTGATTTTAGTTTAATGTTCAATTTTTTGATATTAGGTTTACTAGTGCCACTTGTTTCTTGGGTCCATTTGATTGGAAAAATCTTTTCCCAATCTTTAATTCTTAGGTACCGCCTGTCTTTGAAGTTTAGGTGTGTTTCTTGTATGCAACAGAAAGATGGATTCTGTCTTCTTATCCATTCTGCTAACCTGTGTCTTTTAATGGGTGAGTTAAGACCATTAATATTGAGGGATATTAATGACCATTGATTGTTCATTATTGTTTGTTTTGGATTTGGTGGTGAAATTATGTGTGGGTTTCCATCTCCCCCCCCTTTTTTGGCTGTTGGTGAAGTGGGATTATCTATTGCCTATATTTTTCTGGTTTCTTTGGGGTGAAGTTTCCTTCCAGAACTTTCTGTAGGGCTGGATTGGATAATATGTATTGTTTGAATCAGGTTTTGTAATGGAATATTTTGTTTTCTCCATCTATATTGATTGAAAGCTTTGCTGGATATAGTAGTCTGGGCTGGCATCCATGGTCTCTTAGTGTAGGAAGAATATCTATCCAGGCTTTCAGAGTTTCCATGGAAAATTCAGGTGTAATTCTGATAGGTTTGCCTTTATATGTTACTTGACCTTTTTCCTTTGCTGCTCTTAATATTTTCTCTTTATTCTGTATTTTTGCTTTTTTTTCATATTGTACTAATTGGGTTTGTTTTTTGCTTTATACTAATTTTTATTTTACAAACCTCTTTTCATGACAGAGAATAGAAAAGGGTGTGGAATTGGTAGGATGGGGAGGATACGGGTGTGTGGAGAATGCAATATACTATGATTATGGGGTTTTGATGATTATGTGGCAAGAAGATTTTTTTGGTCCAGTCTATTTGGTGTTCTAAAGGCTTTTGGTATTTCATTAGCATGTCTTTCTTTAGGTTGGGAAAGTTGTCTTCTATGATTTTATTGAATATGTTTTCTGTGCCTTTGAGTTGGATTACTTCACCTTCTTCTATACCTATTATTCTTAGGTTTGATCTTTTCATAGTATCCCATATTTCCTGGATATTTTGTGTTAGGGATTTGTTGGACTTAAGATTTTCTTTGGTTGATGAGTCTATTTCTCCTAGTGTGTCTTCAACTCCTGAGATTCTCTCTTCCATCTCTTGTATTCTGTTGGTTATGCTTGCATCTGTAGTTCCTGATCGTTTACCCAGCTTTTCTATTTCCAGCATTCCCTTAGACTGTGATTTCTTTATTGTCTCTATTTCACTTTTTAGGTCTTTAAGTGTTTCCTTGAAAGATTTGTTGATATCTTGTGGGGTTTTTTTTTTTTTTTTGGTTTGTTTTTTCTTCCATTTCTTTAAGGGATTTTCTCATGTCCTCTTTGAGGCCCTCTATCATTTTCATGAAGATGTTATTAAGGTCATTCTCTTCTGCTTCATCTACATTGTGATGTTCTGGTCTTGCTGATGTATGGTCCCTAGTCTCCAATGTTGTCATATTGGTTTTTCTGTTGTTGAATGTGCTTTTATATTGTCTTCTTCCCATCCTTTCTTCCAGTGGGTGTAGCAGGAGTGTCTTCCTCTCCTGATGGGTATGGGACCAAGGTTCCCTTCTGGTAGATGCAAACAGTTCCAACACTCTGATTTCTGGTCTCTTCTCATGGATGGAGGCAGCACTGTTATCAGGGCCTTGGCAGTCTCTGGGTGTGTTGGATCCCGACGATGGAGTTCGGATCCCATGAGTAGACCCCTGGTGTCAGGTGTCCCCAAGCAGGGCAGGGCCATATGTGGTTCTTTATTTCTCCATGGAAAAATGAATTCAGACAAGAATATTTCAGAAAATAGTAAAGTACTTAAGAAAAATTTCCTCTACCACTTAATAATCTCCAGAAATTCTATCTTAAAATGTTCTATATCTTTGCTTTATTTTTGCCTTTAGCATACTTAAGATCATTCTTTGTTCTCAAATTGTGATTCATGAGAGCTCAAAAACATAAAGAATACATGAAATCAAATATATTTTATGATATTATTGAAGTATTATATCATTTAAAACATATTTACATTCACATATATGGTTAGACAGCAAGAATAGGTAAAAAGCTTGGTCTTCAGCCCTAAACATAGAAAGTACCACTAAACAATACCACCAATCAAAGTAGTTTTAATAATTACTCCCTCAGAGAGAAAAATGCATATTTTACCAAAGAATATGCTTGGGACTGGAGAGTTTGCTCAGTGGTTGTGAGCACTTCTTAATCATGCAAAGGACCCACCCATGCTCGATCCCCAAAATCCACATAAAACTAAAGACTATGCTTGAGAAAACAGTATTTTTATTAATTTTTTTAAAATATCAAAGACTTATATATCTGTCATTTGGTATCCTATATGATTAAATGAAAGACAGTAGATGCATCAGCTGTACAACACAGTAAGATGCTGTGTGAACCAAGACACATGTCATGGAAACATTGGATAAAAGAAGAACCCCTTCCATGAAGTTCCTTAGCACACAGAAAATTAACCAACATTTTGATAAAATATCCATTCAAAGACATAAAGTTTAATTTTGATGTAGTGTAATGAAAAAAAATAATGTCATTTCAAATTTCACACTAGAACTAACCTCTGAGAAACTACTGCTTGTCCATTTATGTCATAATATCAGCAAGAAAACAATAAAAAGTCTCTTCAAAGGCTATTAAATTTAAAAACATATTTTGATGTTGCTGGTTTTAATGTATAGTTTAACAACAAAGGCATATTGCAATAGACTTAATAAAAACCCAGATACGACAAATCATGTACACTAAAACTATTTGGTAACCAGTAATATTAAGCATATAAGAAATTTTTCATTTCTTAAAATGAAAAATAATGAGTGGAAAAGATTTATATTCTTGAAAGTTCATAGCTGTTTTATTCTTTTGTACATTGTCAATAAAATGTAATATTAACCTTGCATGTTTAAAGATAGTAGATTATTGATAGATAATGCATATTTGTATTGAACCAGAAAAGCAGGAGCGATTCAGCATTTTGTTGATAGATTTATGTGTGTGTAAGAATAAAAGAGAGAAGGAATTTGTAAATAAATAGATTAACAGATCAGAATTCCATTAAGGGGCAGAAAAAAGACAAAATTCATCTTAAGAAAGGGAAGTGAGATGAATGTTTAAAATGTGTAATTCTGAGGTTAACTTCATCTTCATCTCACTGTCTGGTTCTCCAGTCTCATCTCCAGCTCCGCAGCAGAACACCTGCTAAGGCCCCACATTCCCATTGCCCCCATTTCCAGTGGATGACACAGATTGTCCCCTCCTAACTCCTTGCCCTCACTCACTGCTTTGTCCCAAACTCCAACTCCAGTAGGCATTCCCTGATAACCCCAGGCCACTTTGACCAGGGCAGCAAGTATGCTAACTGCAGATCTTGACCATCCCTCCATTTCTCCAAGTCCAATCCTCCTGTCTCATCCCCAACATTTTATTGTTTATGGATGATGAGGCTAAATGTTTTATTTGTGTGCATTTTTAGGGAAGCAGAATATCATATGACAGACTGCAATGGCTATAGATAATTATGGAATATAGAACACAAAATTATACAAACATCGATAGGAGTAAGAGAACAGGAGACACCTGAGCAGAGAAAAGTTTATGTTGAAAACCAATTTCTTTCTTTCTTTATCTTGGTTTTGTTTTTTGTTTTTGTTTATTTTTTTGAGACAGGGTTTCTTTGTGTAGCCATGGCTGTCCTAGAAGAAAACCCATTTCTAATTAACTAAGTGGGCATTTATTTAAGCAGCAACAAAAGGCAGTTTATATATATATATTGCTGTGTAAAATTTGAAAGCAGGAAAATAAAACATTTCCTGAAGTACAACATAGAATTTCAGAAGAACACTGTACATTATACAGATTTTGTGACTATGTTTATGATAACAAGAATAGATGAAGAAAGGAGAGGAAAAAACACAACAGGATTATGAGGAGGGAGTGGATACTGGTATTAATTATAAGGATGTAGACACCCTACATCTGATTCTTGGGACTTACTAGTGTCCACCTCACTGAAACACATTGATCCTCATCCAAATTTCCTGGGTCCAGTTTTATTACCATTTTAAATTGCCAGCAAGCTGTCCTTCTGATTTTCAGTGTGGGTCACAATACCTCTCTGCAGTCTCACCTGGTCAAAATGTAACTGCTAACGGATCTCATTATGGATCAGATTTAACCTGAGGCAGTTGCAGTAGAGAACTATTTGGCTCTAAATGTAATAGATAGTGTTTTATTTATTCACATTGAGGGTGTAAATTATGAGAATGGTTTGATTCAACATATGTTCTAAAATTACTTAATGGAAAAAGGGGGAAAGAAGGAAAAAATCATATATGGAAATAACTAAAGTCATATGGTATCTTTTTTTTCTTTAACAAATGAAGTCTGGGGAGATAAAAGTCACTTGAAAGCTAGTCTGTGATTGTTTTTGAACCTTAACAAAGATAGTGATTTTGAGAGAGGAGTGATGGGAGAGAGAGAGAGAATAACAGAGTTCCGAAGAAGTTCCCATGCCCAGAATTCACAATTGCAGAATGCTTCTCCTTTCCTTTATGGTGACAGTTTGAAACTGATTCCCCAAAGGTGGGGTTACAAGCTGGGTCATTGACATTATCTATAAACACACTTCCCACTTCCCTGGACATTGTGACATAAACATCAGTTAGTTAAATCCAGTTGTAGCTAGTCTCTGAGAATGCCAAGTTAAGCCACACTTCTAACAGCACTGCCCATGGCACTAGGGTCACAGCACTCCGGGCATGCTCAGCTCAAGCATACCACCAGCAGAAGAGAAACAGAAAGATAAGGCAGGGAGACATCCATTCTGCTTTTATTATATTTTGTAGATACCATGTATACAAATAAACAGAGGTATTTTCTATTACCACTGCCTTCACTTATTCATTAGTATATGTATTAGTGAGATATAGATTCTAGCTACTGGAGATAATCTCCAATAATATATAAGTAAGGTAAAAAGAAAGAAAAGACAAATGGAGAAAGCGGGGGGAAGGAAGGATACAAAACACAAAATCTCCCTTACCCTCATAAAAAGTCTTGTGCTCAAATGCTTTTCATAAGGAGTCTTTTTTCTTTAAATAACACCCTTATGAAATGCACAACTCCCAAACCCTAAGGTAATTTGCATTCTTGTGGTTAAACAAGTCAGTGTGAACTCTCTAAATAAACCCTAAGAGCTTCATAACTGAGACTTAAATGTCAGGGTTGTGCTTGATCATTAAACATGGTTTCAGCCGTGGTTTGTGGTCTCTTGTAAACTAAGCCTTGTGGAAAGGGCCTGTGTTTACAGCTCATTTGTGATGCTTAGGGAAGGACCGCATCACACGAGCTTTGTTGCTGCATGGAAACATTCTTCTTATTCTTAAAACTGTATCTTCCATACATTTATGCAACCCTGAATACGTAATTATTTGCAAGCTGTTTCTGAGATCCTAAACGAAGTGACTGATGGGAGAAAAATAGGCTGTAAAGACTGCCCTGTCCTGAATGTCTCTGCTCCCTGGACACAAACCTTCTACCTGAACCCAGCCTCTGTATCTTCTGAACCCCTTGTTCATTTACTCTCCTTTCCCTGGCCTTCACCCTAGTCTTCATTCAGTTCCCACCCATTTATTTCAACACCAATGTGTACTCCCATTCCTTTTGCACGAAAGCAGATGGTTTGGCTTCTTCTAGAAACTGACCTCAGTTTCCCTGACCAATGACAAAGAGACTTTAACTGTCCAATAGAAACTAGGCGGTCATCAATTTTTCCCATTCACAGAACTCATTGCAAGTGTCAACTATTGCATTGCTTTCTTCCTGTGGTTTCCTTGTTTACTGAATTGCCCTCTTGCTGAAATACAAGCTTGACCACCATAGTCATCTAAACTTTCTTTACCATTTTACACTCAGCACATAGCACTGTGTTTGGGGAGAAGTGTATACAATATATATGTTTGGAATGTTTGAATGAATGTTCCCATATCAATCAAGGTGAGCACAGCAACAGAGTTTTTTTTATTATTCTTAAGCCTAAACAGATGTAAATAACATGAATAACTCATCCTACAACCATCTGCTATGTGGCAACTAATAGACAATAAAGGTAGAGAAGAGGCAATTACTGAACTTTATTAGTTTGGTGAATAATGCACTTGGTATTCAAACTGTGCCTACATTTTCCCATCACTGAACAATAGACTCAAGAAAAAAGCTAATGTTCCCTAGCATGCATTGCTCTTGGCAAAAATAGAAGGAAGTTTAAAGTTACTTGATATTTGGATGACTTCTTGTTCTTAATCTCTATATGTAGCAACCCCACAAGGTTATTGTACACTTTTCTCCTTAAACATTAACCAAAATATTGGAGTAATGGGAAATTGCATTTTTATTCCTTTAGATGTGTGTTCTGAATCCGTAGATAAGAACAATGTAACACAAACATATATATGTCTGATTATATTTATGTAGATTATATTCCTTCATGCTTCCTGGATACCTGCTCTTGTCAGATTTTACTCTTGGGTGAGTTTCAGAACTACCAAGACTTCTTCACTAAGCAATTACCAGTTAGTTCCAATTAGCATCATTTA
The DNA here is from genome assembly GCF_003668045.3 of Cricetulus griseus. NCBI lineage: Eukaryota > Metazoa > Chordata > Mammalia > Rodentia > Cricetidae > Cricetulus > Cricetulus griseus. The sequence goes on from NW_023276807.1 coordinate 43,800,375, forward strand.
TTCATGAAAGCTGTTTAACTGCAACCGTTAAAGGGAAGGTTTCTGCAAATTTGTATAAGAGTATATAATTAATGCCTTGATATATTAAAAATGGAACATATAATAGACACCAAGTGAGAAAGACTCCAAAAATTATCAATGGAAATGACAATTAGTTGGTTCATTTCTAAGAACGTCAGTGGCTCTGAGCCACTGATTAGAAATGAAAGTATTGAAAGACAGGTATAGACTGTGTATAGATTAGGTGAGAGATATTTGTTTAATAGAAAATTTAGTCTCCTAAATAAAAGTTAAAGTGATGTCTCAATGTGTTGACATGGGTCTTGGCTTGAATCTCAAATATCCTGAGAGGCTCATGTTTTGAATTTTAGTCCAGTTTGTAGCACTGATTTGAAAGACATAGGCCTGGGTGGCAGACATAGGTACAAAAGCTTATTTCTCTGAAGGTTATGGCCTGATCTGATTCTGGTCTTTCCTTGCTTCCTGGGTCACCAAGATGTGAGCATCCTCCAGCCCATGCTCTGATTGCAGTAAACTGAGGTTTTCATGCCATGCCTTTCCAATCCACTGAGGACCTCAGAACAGAAGATGCCCACTCATCTGAGTCCCCACAGGTCTGTGGCAGACCAATAACAAGGTGTGTGATATCTTGAAAACAGGAATGTAGCTCAGAGGTAGAGGGTTGGCCTAGCATTTGTAAGGCCTAAGTTTGATTCCCAGTAGTGCAAAATAAAATACTAAAATAATACAAAAGCTATGAACACTCATTTACTCAATAATGCTTACATTTTACATATCTGGTGTTCATAGAGCAAGGAAGAATATGGAAAAGTAGGTGAATGAAGGAATTTTCTTGTCACTAAGGTACATGTTAGTGATTTTTTAAGTATTCTTGAAATTAGAATTTTGAAGTACAAACTTCCATGTTAAAATATCTTTCTGAAATTTGCCATTTGAAAATAATCAAAATAGATAGTCATGCAATACAGAAAGCAAATTTAGTAACTAGAAGCCAGAAATTTGCAATTATTTACAAAGAATTGAGACATAAAATGATAGAATAAATTGTGGAAGAGCAGGAAGAGTGAAGAAAGGAAGTTGTTAATTATAACTCTAAGGAGCAACAATAAACATCACAGACACAACTATATACTGTTTGTTAGGTATATGTAGTGGTGTCTATATGTACTTGTGTGTTTATCTCTCTCTCTCTGTGTGTGTGTGTGTGTGTGTGTGTGTGTGTGTGTGTGTGTGTGTGTATGTACATAGCATAAAGAATATGTTTAATGAAACATGAATATTTGGTATCATACTCAGACATGGGTGTATCATTTTAATGTGGATTATAACTTTAAATTTCATTAGAAGTAGAGAGTACTATATTATAAAATCAGTTTGGCAATCTCATATACTTAAGAAAAATGCTGCCTATTAATAATGGCCCACATAACTACAGACTAGTTCCTGAATCTTTGTTTTTGAACATTCCTTCTTAAAATTTCCTACTTGTCTACTATATTCACATACTTTTCATTCTCCCTCCAACTCCTCCCATAATCCTGTTTCCCTTTCAAATGCATGAATTCTTCTTCTTTAATCATTATTGTTTGCACACACACACACACACACACACACACACATCCTGCTGATTTCATTTTTATAGTTGGCATGTATATGGTTTAAGGCTGACTGCTCAGATTGGATAACCCAGGAGAAGACAGAAAAGAAAGAATCTCCTTACCTAATAGCCATTAATCAGCAGTAGGTTTTTTGTTTTGTTTTTGTTTGTTGTTTGTTTGTCTTTATCTAGGGGAGTGGCTCTGTGAGAGTTGGGGTATCACTGGTGTTGTCAGCATGCAGGGGTTTTTTTCTATCATATTGTTGAAATTCCATGAGTGTGGGTTCTCTGTCCTATGTAGTAGACACAATCACAGATCAGATGTTTTAGTCCTCTGGCTCAAACAGTCATCCTACCCTCTCTTCCACTAAGGTCCCTGAACCTTGGATTTACAGGTTGCATTGTAGATGCATCTGTTAGAATTCAGCACCCTATGGTCAATTATCCATTTTGACTTGTTGTGGAATCCTGTGATGGACTCCATCTGCTGCAAAAAGAAGTTTCTTTGATGAGCAGAGAGAGCTACACTTACCTGTGGACATTAATAATGCAGTTAGAAATTATGTTGGCTCAGGGAAATAGCAGTACTAGTTTTTCCTCTACTGTCTATGGGTTACTGACCACAATTAATAGCCTAGATTTACAGTATTAGACATGAGTTACCTCTTATTGCACAAACCTTGAGTCCAATTAGACAGCTGTTTGTTACACCCAAGTTGTACGTGCTACTATTGCATTACTGGGAAAATCTTGCCAGACTGGTCATTATTGTGGCTCATGGATTTTCAGCTGGCTAGGGCTATTGATTGATTTATTTTTTCTAGACAGATTGTATAGCAACTTTGGATATTCTAAGAGCTAGTCCTCAGGGACGTGTTGTCCAGGTCAGTTCCAACTCAGTTTCTAGGAATGCTATGTCCACAGTACCTTAGATATGGCTATAGTACCGGGTATAACACAGAAACCAGCCACTTAAAAAGAGACTACAGAAAACAGACAAAAAGGGAGCTCTACAGAGGGACATAGTAGAACAGAGGTATTAGCAATAGAAAATTTCCATAACCCAGGGAATATATCAAGTTATACTACTCAGGTAATAATAATTCTAAAAGACATAGACTATGTAGCAAAAATCCTAGTGCCAGACATTGGAAATCTATTTGTGAGTTGTTGGGCAGGGGAGTCTAAGAGACCCCTCAAAAAACATATTTTTGTTTCGCTTGATTGCTAATTTTTTAGCTAATGGTGACAAAACAAATATGAAGATGAATAATACATTTCATAAACTCGACTAGATATTCCCTGGCTTACCATGGCAGTGGAGGTAGGAGATAAGGGATCATTAAACTAGTCTCTTTATACAAATAAAGCCTAAAGTTCAGAAAGCTGATGTTATATAAAAGTTATTGTCTTAATATTTAAGGTTATAAAATAAATTAACGAGATTGATTTTGTGGGGAAAAGAGCTAAATTGTAAACTGCAAACAATTATGCAAACATAATTTGCATATGGTTGATGGCTACATGACATGACATACATATGATGGCTAGATCTGAAGGATGCACTTGCAATAGTCAATATCAAGATGAGATGAAAATGAATGCTGAGATTAGAAAATTTGTAGAATTAAACTTCACAGACTAAAAGTGAACTGCTTTAGCCATGAGAAAGTTACAGACCACTTGGTTCTATCCTTTAGTCTTTCTTGATATATGAAGTTATTCTATTTAATTGGAAATTTTGATAAGTTATCAGACTTCAGTGCCATTGTTGGGTTGTTTCTAGCTTTGTTATGAGGGTTCATGTGATAAAATAATCTTTCTGAGTCCTCCAAAGAAATCTGAGTCCCAAAATTTTAGGATGCCATCTAAAGGAATTACGATTTATTTTCCACTTTCTCTGTAACTCAAATAGATCAACACTCCAGAAGAGCACAGACAGTTATCAGTAACTGCAAGCCAAACACAGAATAATATTCATCAATATCAAATATTATAAAATCCCACTGGCCAATAGAATTTGCAGGACTTTCAACATGTGCAACAGTTTCCTACATCCAATGCAACACAGCCTCCATCCCTCTATAAACCATCTGTCTTGGCACAGAGAGTTGAAAATGCAGGCCCATCCAACACTTTCCTTCATAACTAGAGTCTTGAAAGTTAAAGGGATTCTTTTACTATCCAGTCTTCTATTCGAAGCCAAAAGAGCCATTCCATGCAGGTGGCTGTCACTCACCACTCATCACTGTAATCCAGCCCAATTTCCCAATGCAAACACATCACATTATTGTACTCAATTCATGGATATTCACGGATGCCAAAAATCTTACCAAAAAAAAAAAAAAAAAAAAAAAAAAAAAAAAAAAAAAAAAAAACTCTAAAGAAAACAGATGAATTTCTAAAATACAAATTTTCAGAAGTTACTTTAAAAACATTTAAATGTTCATTTTTCTTTTTATCATGCAGAAAACTATGTAAAAGACATGTTTTTCTCCTTTATTTCTTTGAAATATGCTTAAACTATCCAGACCCTTTTGGAGACACTGAAGATACAACAGGGAAGGTGAAAGACCTAATTCTTCCATGGGTTGAATTTATTTTCTGAAGGGAGAAATTTGACATATAAATGTACATACATAATTACATATAGAATTCTGTTCTATAGAAGAAAAGAACAAATATAAGGAGTTAAGAAGTGAGGAACAGATGGTCACGGGGAGGAGGGTGGAGATACAGCAGACCAAGTACCTATTTACAATCCCTGCATTTGAATGGAGTAAAAGCAATGACAATGAAACAGCTTGACTGGTACCAGGGAGGGCAATTTCAATCAAAGAAAAAATAGGGAGATGACAAAGGGCAAAAAGCAGACCATTTAGTTATCTGGCATTAAAATAAGCAGCCATGGGGGCAGGGAACAAGGGTGAAAGCATTGGGAACCCTAAAACTGACTGACAAGGTGATCTTACCTAGTGCCAACTGGGAGGACTCACTAAAGGAGAGCAAACACTTTCTTTGCTTTTTGGAATAACTAAAAGGAATAATGCTCCTGCTTTCTCTGATTAAAAAAAAAAATCAAGTGCTGAAAAATACTCCCACATTCAATAGGTCAAGTTGTTCTGCCCAGGGAAGAGCTTTTCACAAAAAAGCAATCACTGGTTTCCACTAGACTCCTGATGAGGTCTTTGTTAAGTGAAACATATTTCCTCAATTCTTACACCTGAACATCTCTCTCTTTCCTATTATTTTAGCTAGAAGCAATAACAATGTCTTAAGATGGGCAGTTTTAGCAGGAGTAATAGTGTACATGTTCTCAAGTAGAAGGCGTTTCAGGATGATTCAGAAACTGCAACTACTTCTGTAGCAATGAAAAATGGGTATGGCTGCCCTCTATAAACAATAATACAGAGTACAAGTAAACAATATCCCTAAGAGTAGAATATCAAATACTCTTTAAATGGAGCAAGCAAGCTCCAAACTTACACATTGCATGCCTTAGCCTACTGAGTCCTTACAAGAAAGTATCAGAGAAAGACATATGGTGCTATAGTGATGACTGATAATTGATGTTGGATGCTTTGAACCCTGAATTGCTGCCTGAATATAATCCTCAAAGTAGGGAGTTTTATTTACTTGGGGCATGTTTGTGAAAAAATATCAAATAACAGAGACAATGGGCACAACGAATATAAAAACTGATATATTATTTCCTGGTGAGTTTCAGGAGGCATTTATGATAGGAAAAAAACACTCTCGTTATGTTTTAATTTTGTTATCAAACAAAATTTGGAACAGACATTTGTTATTGGTGCAGTAGTCAGAAGAAGTCATTTCTCCAAAATGGGGAAATTTAAAACTGCATGAGTGAGCTGGTGGTGGTGCATGCCTTTAATTCCAGCACTCGGGAGGCAGAGGCAGGGGGACCTCTGTGAGTTCAAGACCAGCCTGGTCTACAAGAGCAACCTCCAAAGCCACAGAGAAACCCTGTCTCAAAAAACCAACAAAACAAAAACAAAAAACTGCATGAATGAGCTAAATTCCAATCCCACCCTGACTTTAGGGTAACTACTTAGATTAATATATCCATTTCAGTTTCAATGCCTATGAAAAAGAGGAAAAGCATTTTTCCCACTTGAATGTGCTGAACTACGTGCTAAAGTAAAAGCACAATGTCCCACTCTCTTCTGATAAGTAAGATAAGTAAGAAACATATGGGTAGTAATGTTATAGAACCAAAGACACACTGGCTACAGTGCATCACAGAGCCTGAGATTCGGAACTTGAGATCCTACACAGCTACATATGGGTAGTTAATGTTATAGAACCAAAGACACACTGGCTACAGTGCATCACAGAGCCTGAGATTTGAAGCTTGAGATCCTGCACAGCTACATCAATTTGTGCTTGTGGGTGGATTGAGTACCAAGGTCAAAAAGGTGGCATGTCAATATGAAGCAAAATTAGAGTCTTCTCTCATTGTGAAGATGAGTCAAGATTAATGGTAAATATTATACAATTTAAGTATGCCTGAGTCAAATGTATAAATCTTTGTGTATATAATTATTATTAAAAGCAGACTTTTGGAACAATATCAGACTTATTTGTTGTAGGAGATGAAGAGATGGCTAAATGGTTAAGAGTGTTTGCTTTTCTTTCAGGTAACAGAGTTTGAATCACAGAACTGTTAGGCAACTTAAAGCCTGAATTCCAGCTCCAAGGGATCTGATGCCCTCATTTAGTCTCTTTGAGTACCTGCACATAAAAGTAAACACAAAGAGACATAAACACAAGTAATACAAATTTTAAAAATTATATTTGTTGTATATAAGAACAAAGTAGTAATAACTGCAGCTCTCTATATGATAATGTTGAAATGGGAAATAAGTAAATTTTCTAAAATTGATGTAGTAGTTTCTTTGTTGGAATATTTTCAAGTTTTAACTCACTTGAAAGATAAACTATGAAACATCTTGCTAAATTAACTAATGTATTATAGTTTTTACATCCTAAAATGTCATTAGAAGAGAAACCTTTCTTTCCTAACAAAAATAATAACATCTTGAATAAATGTTTACTTTTACATAATTGTTCATCACAAGTGTTTCTTCTATGGTAAATTTCTATTTCTTGAATCTATATCTTGTTATCGCCTGTCTTTTATTATTTCTATGTGCACTACCTTATACTCTCTATTAAATTCATACACTTCAAAATCCTCCATCCCCAAATCATTGAAAGCTTTCAGGTCTCTGTTAATTTAAAAGATAAAGATGAGACAAAACCATCTCCTTTGATGAGCTCAGACTTCCGTTAGTACTGTAGAATTCCCCTTACCTTGAAGAATAAACTTGTTCAGCCAAATGGTCTGTGTGCCCTGTCTACATGTTTCACCTCCAACTGAGAAGTCTTTCCATGTGGGAATTGAGCTTTTGTCCGAATGATTCTCTGGAAGTGACCTTGCAAATGACAAGTCACATTCAACTTCTTAAGCATTTCAGCTCATTTTTATCCTTTACAGATTAATTTCATTAGAATGTTTTATGTTGTTCACTGCTGGGCATTCTGCAAAGGGTTTCCTCTCATGATATCACTTCTACAATGTTTCCCTCTACCTCCTGCCATTCAGTATTCCTCTAGGATATGTTCACAATGTTTTATAATTGGACCTTTATGTATCTTTCCTCACCGTTTAATTTCTTTGTTCTTTAGATTAATAATTATATCCTTTTTTTTACACCCCAGGGAATATTTTACAAGGTAAAATAGATAATTGAACAATGAAACCGAGAATGGTTGCCGTAGAAAGAAGTCTAAGAACTTGAGATTTGACAACAGGAAATATCAGAACAAGTGTTTTTAAAATATGAACCTAGATGTTTATATATATATATATATATATATATATATATATAATATATATATATGCGTGTGTGTGTGTGTGTGTGTGTGTGTGTTGAATGACTAAAAGAAAACACTGTAAGGGCAAGAATGATAGCTTGTTGGTTAAAGGTGCTTGCTGCTCTTTCAAAGAACAGAAGTTTGAAGCCTAATAATGTATCAGGTGCTTCACAACTGCCTATAATCTTTTTTTGTAATTTTTTATTAGTAGGTCAATCCCTTCTCCCTCTCCCTCCCCTCAATCCTTCCCACCCTACCCCTGACCTACCCCCAACCTCATCCACTCTCCACTCCCCAGGCAGTGTAGGGCCCTGGACAGGGGCTCCACAAAGTCTAACACATCATCCTGGGCCAGGCCTAGGCCCTCCCCCATGTGTCCAGGCCTAGAGTGCATCCCTTCATATGGAATAGATTCTCAAAGTCCCTGCTTACACCAGGGAAAAATACTAATCCACTATGAGGGGCCCCCTAGAGTGTGGAGGCCTCCTAATTGACATCCATGTACAGGGGCCTGAATCAGTCCTGTACTGGCCTCCCAGATAGCTGTCTGGGGTCCATGTGCTCCACCTTGTTCAGGCCAGCTATTTCAGTGGGTTCACCAACCTGGTATGACCCCTTTGATCTTCATTCCTCCCTCTCTGCAACTAAGTTACAGAGTTCCGGTCAGTGTATATCTGTGGGTGTCTGCCTCTGCTTCCATCAGCCCGTGGATGAGGGCTCGATGATGGCATATAAAGTAGCCATCAGTGTCATTATAGGGGAAGGGCATTTAGGTTATCCTCTCCACCATTGCCTAGATTGTCAGTTGGTGTCATCCTTGTAGGTCTCTGGAAATCTCCCTAGTGCCAGGTCTCTCCTAAGACAAATAATGGCTCCCTCTAATATGGAATCTCTCATCCTGCTCTCCTCTATTCTTCCCCCAACTCAATATTGCTGCTCCTCCATTTCCTCCTATCCTCTCCTCATCTACTCCTCTCATTCTGGTAGCTCCCTCTCGATAACCTCATGCTCCAAATTAGCTCAAAAGATCCTGCCACTTCCCACTTCAGGGGTCCATGCACTTTTCCCTTAGAGTGCTTCTTGTTTCCTAGTTTCTTTGGTGAAGAGGATTGTAGGCTAGTAATACTTTGGTCTATGTCTAACATTAATATATGAGTGAGTACATGCCATGTTTGTCTTTTTGTGACTGGGTTACCTCACTCAGGATGGTTTCTTCTAGTTCCATCCATTTGCCTGCAAATTTCATGATACCATTGCTTTTTTCTGCTAAGTAGTACTCCACTGTATAATGTATCACATTTTCTCTATCCATTCTTCAGTTGAGGGACATCTAGTTTCTGTCTATTACAAACAATGCTGCTATAAACATAGTTGCAGGATGTCCTTGTTGTAGGAATGTGCTTCTTTTGGGTATATGCCTAAGAGTGGAATTGCTGGATCTTGTGGTAGACTGATTCCCATTTTCCTGAGGAATCACCATACAGATTTCCAAAGTGGCTGTACAAGTTTGGACTCCCACCAGCAGTTGGGGAGTGTTCCTTTTTCTCCACATCTTCTCCAGCATAGATTGTCATTCATGTTTTTGATTTTAGCCTTTCTGACAAGTGTGAGGTGGTATCTCAGAATTGTTTTGAGTTGCATTTCTCTGATGGCCAAGGATTTTGAGCACTTTCTTAAGTGTCTTTCATCCATTTCAGATTCTTCTGTTGAGAATTCTCTATTTAGTTCTGCACCCCATTTTTTAATTTCATTGACTGGTGTCTTGGTGGCTAGCTTCTTGAGTTCCTTGTATATTTTGGAAATCAGCCCTCTGTCAGATGTGGGGTTGGTGAAGATCTTTTCCCATTCTGTGGGTTGTCATTTTGTCTTTATTGACTGTGTCCTTTTCCTTACAGAAGCTTCTCAGTTTCAGAAGGTCCCATTTATTAATTGCAGATCTCAAAGTCTGTGCTACTGGTGTAATGTTCAGGAAACTGTCTCCTGTGCCAATTTGTTCAAGGGTATCTCCCACTTTTTCTTCTAGAAGATTTAGTGTGGCTGGTTTTATGTTGAGATCTTTGATCCATTTGCACTTAAGTTTTGTGCATGGTGACAGGTATGGATCTATCTGCAATCATCTGCATGTCCGAATCCAGTTGTGCCAGCACCATTTGTTGAAGACACTATCTTTTTTTCCATTGTACAGATTTAGTATCCTTGTCAAAAATAAGGTTTTGGTAGGTGTGTGGATTAATATCAGGGTTTTCATTCGATTCCATTGGTCTACCTGTCTATTTTTGTGCCAATACCATGCTGTTTTCAGAAATATTGCTCTATAATACAGCTTGAAGTTAGGGATGGTGATACCTCCAGAAGACCCTTTATTGTACAGAGTTGCTTTGGCTATCCTGTTTTTTTGTTTTTCCATGTAAAGTTGAGTATTGTTCTTTCAATGTCTTTGAAGAACTGTGTTGGAATTTTGATGGGGATTTCGTCGAATCTCTAGATTTTGTCAAGATTGCCATTTTTACTATGTTGATTCTACTATCCAAGAGCATGGGAGATCTTTGTATTTTCTGGTATCTTCTTA
>NW_023276807.1:43811690-43896690 GCF_003668045.3 Cricetulus griseus
CTAATCCCGGGTTTTTTGACACCCTCTATTGGCCTCTTCATTTACCTTAATTTATGTGTACATACCCACAGAGATATATGTAATTGAAGATAAAATAAATCTTTAATAACATTCCACAGCATCATGGAAGAGAACAAATTTATCAAGTAACCAATTATTTTCATCCTTTTGTTTCTGTCATCTCCTTATATTCTTAATTGGAAAACCTGCCACTCCAATCTAGCTTCATTTTAATTAGAAGAAACAAATTTTATTGTTATTTGTAAATTAAGCCTGATCCTATTAATTGCATTGAATAATTTAAATTATAGGGTCCCAAAGAGATGATAAAGTTAAAAGAACACCAAGACACAGACTTTCATCTTGATCTTTAAGCATAGCCAAGATCTATATTCAAAAACTTACAACAGATCACTCCAGTCCAATCTGGAATCATTCCAAGAATCTGGGCCATATGACCTTTCACCTCCAGGTTAGTGACCAGGCCATACCCAGTACTTTAGCCCTACCCACTCCAACTAGGAACCTAGCTCAACTGAAGATATGAGTGAAAATTGATGCAGCTGCTGCAAAATTCAATGTGGATGTCTCTTCCCAAAAAATAAAATAGGACTACCATCAGGCTTACATATTCTACTCCTAATCTTATATCCAAAGGATCTACATCTTCAGAGAATCTTGCTTAATCATGTTCATTGCTATTCCATTGAAAATCCCTAAAAATGATATTATCCTATTATCCTTTGTCCACAAAGTAAGGAGTGGTGGTGTAAATGTGGTACAGAAAGATATGAATTCACTAGTATTTTCTTCTGATGTAAAATCAAAACAAATTATGAAATTTACACATAAAGGGTTGAAACTAAAAACAGTTTTACTGAGTAAGGTAATTCAGATGCAGAAAAACAAATGCTTCATGCTCTGCCTCATATGTGGATATTGTCTTTGATTCTCTTAATTTTGTGTTCAATTTAGAGTTACTGTAGAAGTCAGGAATATAGAGAGACTATTGAGAGGGTATGCCTTAAGAGAATGAGATAGTAAAACATAGGTAATATAAAAACTATACAATAGGAATACTGGGTTAAAATTATTTAAAGGAAATAGTAGAAGGGGATATGGGGAGATGGATGTAGAGAGGTGAGTTAACTAAAAGGAAAGGGGTATAAAAAAGACATAGGGAAATCTACTACATAGTAACCAATTTGAGTTGAAAGAGACCTAGTGAGATCATGGAGACCCTAGTCATAAACCCGGGGAAACAGCATTGGACTGAACCAAGCCCTCTGATTTGTGGGTGCCAGCTAGGAGGCCAAGACAGTCTATGGGACCTCTAAAAGTGAAGCCAGTCTTTAACCCTAGAGCACAAATGGACTTTGGGAGCCCATTCCCTATGGAGGGATACTATTGAAGCCCAGATACAACAAGGAGAACCTAGGCCCTCCCCCAAATAATATGACAGGCTTTGAAGGTCCCTGGTGGAGGGCCTCACTATCCCTAGGGAGAAGTTCTGGCATGAGTTGGGGCATTGGGGAGGAACATGGGCAGATGGGTGGGTGAAGGAATGGGGTTATGGAATTGTAAATAGGAGTAGTAATTAAAGAATTTAAATTTAAAAATAAAAAAGTAAAAGACATAGTATTTATGGCTGAATAGCTTGTTCCTACTGGAAGGAGTCCCACAAAACAGCAAGCTAACAGCCATAACATATAGGCAGAGGAGCTGGTGCAGACCTGTGCAGGTCCCAGACTTGTCACTTCAGACTCTGTGAACCACAAGAGCTCTGTTTATTTGATTCAGCTGGCAAAATTCTCTTGGTTTCCTCCATCTCCTCTGATTCCTACAATCTTTCCTTGCCCTCTTTGGTGTCCTCCAAGCTCTAAGAGAGTAGCTTCCAGAACATTACATATACCATCACCCAATAAGCATTTACTGAATTGAACTGAGCAGATGCAATGGTAAAATTTAATGGTTTGAAATGAAATGGTGAAAGGGGAGGGGCATTATTATTAAAATTCTCAGAAACAATTCACATTTTTTTAGAAAAACACATTTATAATCTGGAGTATCCTGACTCTCAGAAATAGAAAATAGAGCATCGAATCCAAGTTGCTTGTAATAGCAGAAGCACAGAACTGTTCTCAGCACACACTGAAGTCATTTTTACATACAGAAAATAAACACTTTGTAAAAATATCCCCTAAGTAAACATCAGAAGATATTTTCCAAATCCCCTAAGATGCAAACTGTTCATAGCTCTCCTGTAAGAGTCCATTTCAGATCAATAAATATTTTATTGAACACTAACTATGTGCTAGGTACTGGAGTAGACCCTGGGGAGGCATCAGTGACTTACATATAGGGCCTAAAATCAAAATAGGTAGAGTTACTCTATCTCAACTGCATGCATCTGGTACCTATTATTTATATCAAGGAATTTTGCTTTGGGAACTGAAGGACAGAAGCTGGCCTACCTTTGTGTCTTGGGTATTCAATTTTCTTTGTCATTTTACCACAGTAGACTTCTTTTTTCCTTAAATGTCTTTCAAAGAGTCATTTGTGTGAAGATTTGGTAAATGTTCTTGTTAATTTATTAGGAAAGTGACATGCATTAAAGACTGGTATTAAAATAAATGCTGCATTGCTTCTATTTGTTTCCATAAAATTTATATAATGCACTGTATATATCTGTACATAATTTTCTCATTGTGTTTTGTGATTGTTTAACATAAAGGAATGAGTATATGTCACCTAATATTGTTTTGTGCCTCTTCAGACATCAATTTACTTTCTGGTTTTGCTTAAATTTATTTGCCAATAGAAATATTTGATGACATCTGAATTTAGGATATGAGAAAATATTTAAGAAAAGTATAAGAAATCTATTTCATTTCTTAGGTTTTTTATATCAGCATGTCTCTGTCAAAAGAATTCTGACTGCTTTGGGATACCAAACAATGTGTTTTCAATTAACCTAGTCTCCTGATTTAGCCCTCACTGTTCTCTGCTCTGACAGAAACTTAATACATGGAACCTAGTAGTAACTCATAATTGCTACAAAATACTACAGACCCTGGATCCATTCTCACTGAGATGGAACTCAAGTGTGTTAGCTGAACACTGCTACATAGTCTTTCTGTAAGCTGCATCCTAAGTGGAGCAGAACACGAGGAGCTGACCTTCTCCACATTAAAACCCAATGACACTTTACTGAGCTCAGCATTACTAAAGAGTCGTGGTTTTAAGTTTGCCTTTGAAAAGTTTGTACCTTGCCTCTTGCTGCTTCCTCACCATCATTTCCTCCAGCCCATGTTCCTGGTCTATCAGAAGCAAAACATATTCTGCTCCACCATCTCCCTTCTTTTATTTCTCAGCCGATGTTCAACAGAGTCTTAGGTACTACATGTCTCCAGTGTCCTCACTAACTTGCATTCTATCTTCATCTGGTACTTTCCATGCTCCCTGTCCCTCAGAAAATGTCAGCTTTTCTTTTTTGAATTTAGCTAAACACAATAGACACCTTTCCTAAATAAGGACACAGGAGAAAAGTGGTGAACACATGCACAGAGTCCCATACCATGATTTGAGCAGAGCAATCACTGTGAAAGAGAAAAGAAAAAGATGCTACTGTAAAGTGTAAACATTCTCTAAGGAGTCACACAAGGGGCAATATTTGACACAGAGACATCATTCTCATACTGAGTATGCTTTGTGTGGCTTCTAGATCTAGAGACCTCTGACCACTGCACTTAGATGTCCTGATGCAAAAAGACTGAAGCAAAGTTTGGGAATCTGCACTGTTAATCAGCTAGTTGAATTTTAATTGGTTTCTCTTGTACAATGCTTGGGATCAAACCCACAGCCTCACACATCCTAAAAAAACACATTCTACCACAAACTACACCTTGGTATTTGTTCTCTCTCTCTCTCTCTCTCTCTCTCTCTCTCTCTCTCTCTCTCTCTCTCTCTCTCTCTCTCTCTCTCTCTGAGAGAGGTAAGAGAGAGATACCTGATAGTACACGTCTTTAACCAGCACCAAAGAGGCAGAGACTTGGATCTCCCAGTTTGTGACCAGCCTCAGAGACAGTTTGAACTCACACAAAGCTACATAGTGTCTGTCTCAAGAATAGGAGGGAGGGAGGGAGGAAAAATTTTTAAAACATAAAACACCAAGCTTGCTCCTCCTTTGTCCAATTGGAATTTTCTCTCCCTTTGAACTCATAAGCAGAAATAGCAACAGCAACAGTAGCAATGATTAACTCCTAGAGGATACAATTAAAACTAAATTTTCCCTTGCAATACTGCTTTGAACTAATTTTAAACAAAGTGCTCTTAATTTTGTTATTGTGGTAGAGAACAAATTCTGAAGACCAGCCCATCCTTTCTCTCTACAGTGCCCCTGTCAGACTTACTATTCATAGGGCTGTGCTTTTAACTTCTCTTTCTTTATCTTTGTCGAATACATTGAAATAGTGGCAGTAAAATCTTCCACAAAGTGCCAAGAGTTCAAGCCACAAACTGAGTTGACCACATTATAATCATATACAGCCAAGCCATTTATCTGTCAGCATATTTTCAACTGCAAATAACAGAGCTCCCAAGTCAGGTGCTAGCAAACAGGAGGACAAGGAATCCTCTTCCCTAAGATGAAATTGAGGATAGGACAAGCTGAAGGCCCAGAGATCCATAAGCTTCCGATTAAGGACCCAATGCAAGTCTTCTGTCTTGCCATCGGAGTCCCTTTGGATTTCAGCTCCGCCCATTTGCTTTGCTCTCAGTTTCAGACACTAATGGCTCTAAAATGGTTCTAAATTCTACTGGAGAACATCATGTCACTTAATTCTATCTAGAGGACACATCTTTAGTTACAGAGGGAGATGGCCTTCTGTAAGGCTTGCAGTAGGGTCCTGTCACACTGCGTTAGCCAAAATCAGGTTCAGAATATTGTCTCTGGAATAATCATTGAAATTGGAAGGTTAGAATGATTCATTTCTAAGGTCTTTGACTATTTACACTGGCTATTTACATAGTGTCTTTTTGAAATAAAATGTTTCTGTGACTTTTAAAATAAAAGTTTTAATATAAATAAATACTAAAAGTTTAATAATAAAGGAAATAAAATAGAAGTTTCTATGACTGTTAAACCATTTTTATTCTACAAAATAAAAAACAAGAATTGTTCAGATAAAATACCCAATACTCTCCCATTTCCAAAACACACACTCACACACACACACACACACACACACACACACACACACACACACACACGTATGCATTAGGTGACAATGCATTACTGCAATATATGACTGCTGTAACACCCAAGCTTTAGAAATGATTTTTAGGCAATGCTAAGATCCAAAGCCCAACATTGGCTTAAATAATTTTATATTATATTTATCAAGAACTAATGGGTAATATAAAGCATACTGCCACATGAAAAGGACATTCCTAATTTCAAAGTATACCCAAAGGCATATCAAGAAAAGAAGCTAAACTGAATTCAAAAGGATGGAAGGAATTTTTAGTATGATTCTTGGGCTCAAAGCCAGTTTATGGTATGACAGGCAGGTACTTTCCCTGAAAGCTACATCCCCAGGCCACACATTGGGGTCTTTAGTATCTATAGATAGCTACCTTTGTTGTAGTGGGTCATTTATGTTTGTCATTTTACTATAAACCCAAAATGAATCATATTTTACTAAGAAGAAAAAAGTGAATTGTCCACTGTGGGAACAGAGTCGTCAGCTGTAGCTGTTATAGTATTCAGACTGACTTTCTTTTACACTTTGCATCCAATGCTGGTCTTCATAAATGCTTCTGTATATGTAATTTATTAGATATGAGGTACTCAATGATGGTAAAAATATATATTATCTGTAGTAAACTTCATCCAAACTAGTTTCTGGCTTTTTAAATAGTCTGAATATATTTAAATTTAAGGCATTAATAATAAAAGTCTTATAT
The DNA here is from genome assembly GCF_003668045.3 of Cricetulus griseus. Taxonomy (NCBI): domain Eukaryota; kingdom Metazoa; phylum Chordata; class Mammalia; order Rodentia; family Cricetidae; genus Cricetulus; species Cricetulus griseus. The sequence goes on from NW_023276807.1 coordinate 43,817,658, forward strand.
GTCTTAATTCTTTTTATTTCCTTAAGTCTCTGTTAATCTTAGTTTACTGTACCTATAATCTGACCAGCCTGGCTTGAAACCTCAATATCAAAGGCTACTTGAAAGTTAGTTAAGAACAGTCTAAATCATGTCCTTACCTGGAAATCACAAATAGGATCTATGTGATTAAAAACAAGCATGTATTTCAGTGAGCCATAGCTGTGATTATTGATAAATATTATATTTACAGAGTTTTGGAAAATGGACACTTGAATAAAGCATATAATGAGTACTTATTAAATAAATCTCCTTCATTTGATAAAATTAATATAGAGTTGTTCCTTTACATATACAGAAACATAGATTTCCCCAACTCATGATATGGCAATAAAGTCATCTTGAGTTCAGGTAAACACATGTTAGGTTTGAAATGCTGTGCATCAAAAGTGCATTACCATAATCACTATAGCTTAGCCTAGCCTGCCTTATTCAGGATAATAATAGATATATTAGCCTATATTTAGGTGAATAATCTATGCATTATTGGGAGGAATAGACAATGGCACAAGTACTTGGCAAAAATAAGTTATATGACTGTAAAAACTGATTTTAAAAAAGTTGATAAAAGTGTTTGCTGTACAAAAGTGAAGACCTGAGTTTTGATAGCAATCACTCATGTAAAAAGCCAGAAGTGGCAGGGCCACACACATATAACCCCCATGTTGGCAGACTGATACAACAGGCTATCCAAATCAATGAGCTCTGGGTTCACTGGAGACCCTGTCTCCAAAACATAAGGTTAAGAGAAATCACCCTCTGGCTTACACACACACACACACACACACACACACACACACCGTGTTCACATGCACACATATCTACACACATGTACACACAGATGGTTATCAGATCACACAGTATTTCCTCCGGCCTGAACTTCTTCAAGAGAATTTTGGAAGAAGAGATATATTTAGCATTATGATGACCATTGATGGCATCTCAATTGTGTTGTGTACTGGTGCCATTCCAATCATTGTGCCTTGGTGTCTAATGTTGCCCTGAAGAACATTGAGTCTACTATCACAGTGCCTGGCACTTACAGCAACCATTAAATCACAACTGTAGGGATTGTTTGTCATGCTTGGTTTAGTCTATCTTATTCTATCAGAGTTTATTAATTTACAAACCAACGGATCAGTATGAGATATAACTACCTACATACACTGTGCGTTGATCATATTCAACAGCATTACCCCTGCATATACCTCCATACTCATGCTACCCCTGATTTCTTATGCCTTTACTTTCATGTCTTTTATCTTTAGTAAACAATTTGAAAAATTGTAATACTCTTCAAGTTGTATATTTTAAATTCATTTCTATAATATATAAGAGAGGTATCCATATTTAATTTTGTTTTCCATTGTTTATCTAATGGTCTTATAGAAAGGCCAGTTGACATTCTTCAAAACATGTCAGAAAAGACATTATGTAATACAGACATGACATCATAGCATCAACTTACTAATTTACTGATCCCACTATTTATTTTAAAATCCAGTTGTTTCTTATGCTTCACATTAAAAGGAAAATATTTAACAATATGTCCTTAAGTATTTTTTCATTAGACACTACACTAGTTCCTATCTATCAAATCAAGTGACCTATGTGGTGCCATGATTGAAATCCATATTACTATAAGTGCAAATCAGAGATGTAACAATGTGAGTAGCAAAGAGTTGTGTCCACAGAGGTAGTGCACTGACTGTCCATATAGTAAGTGGTGAAATGGTACCTAATCACAAACTGGAAGGTTAAAATGAGATTTTTATTTCATTTGCTCACCTGCAATCAATTTCTATTTACTTTTCCCTCAATGACTTCTTCAGCAGCAATGAGAACATAAATGGTCTCTAGGTGTGATCACAACTTAGAACCCCATGAGAAGATGATATGTGACATTTCACAATAAGAAGTCGAAACTGTTTTGTTATTGTTTGTTTGTTTTGAGGTATATGACAGAGGCTACCCTGTAACCAGTCATCTCAGTTCCTGGGGGAAATGGTGACCAAAATTTTATTTGAAGACAGATTTATTAGGAATCCCAATATCATACCAATGAGGAAAAGTTGCAAGCTGTTGAGACAATCAATAATTCCAAAGACAATTCAGTTTTCAAGCTGATATTTTACTTTTTGAAAACATTATATTTTATTTGTACTTATATGTACTATGTGTGTGTAGATAGGTGCACATGAGTGTATGTGCCCATGGTGATCAGAAAATCTTGGAACTGGAGTAACAGGCAGTTGTGAGATGCCTGGTGTGGGTGCTGGTGACCCAAGTCAGTCCTCCATCAGATCAGTATGCACCTGTAACTGCTAAGCTGTATTTCTATCCCAGGCTTCTTACTTTTAATATTCAATATAATCTTATCAATTGAGTCACTACATTTTATTGTTTTCATTAACAGTTCTAATTTTCCCATTGATTTTGTCATTGCCTTAAATTTAACATATAAATAAAACATTTGCATTATTCAAACATCAGAATCATTATTTAAAAGTAATCAGAGGGACTGGAGAGCCTTCCAGGGGACTTGGGTTTGATTTCCAGCATCCCTGTAGCAGCAAAAACTGTCTATAATTGCAGTATCAAAGGACTCAACATCCTCTGGCCTCTGTTTGGCACTGCACCCATGTAATACATAGGCATACATGTAGGTAAAACAATTGTACCACCACAAAAAATAAGTATTTTAAAAAATTTTAAGTGTAGTCACAAAAAATATCACTTCTTTTCCAAAATTGCCTATCTCCACATTTATATTTAGTTATATCTGGGACCTGGATGCTTTCTTATTTCTCCTGCTTGAAATAAATGTGCTATACTGCATCCACTGTTTTGTTCACTTACAAACATCCTGGAAATTGTTCCCTCTCTATATATGTATGTAAATTTGACAGCATTTTTGCTTGCAGATATGCACTAAGCTAATATATTAATTTAATTTTCATACAGAATAAATGTGAATCTTGCACAAATTTGTGTGGTGAATCACCCAGTCACACTTATGGAAAACATGTGTTGAGTCCAGGAGTATATGCAGTAATAAGTTAGATAGAATTTGTCACATGATTCTTTCCACATAGTCCATTTGTCAGTGTACACCCCAACCAACATAGCATCAGAAGAAACTGACTCTTTGAACCCAGCAAATAGAGTGTAGTTTTAAATATTTCTATTTTTGTCAATATGATATGCACACACACACACACACACACACACACACACACACACACACACATATATATATATATATATATATATATATATATATATATATGTCCTAAAAATTTGTAACTGTAGACAAACAAGTACTATATGGGTAAAATGTGTTTTCAATTTTATAATTTCAAAAGTTTCTCTTATTAGAAATAGCTCTTTTGTTTGTCCTCAATTTTTAAAACTACTTTAAAACTGCTGGAAGCACACATTGTATGTTGGTTCAGGTACCAATTGTGGAAAGAGTTGGATCTTTCTTTATATTATCTAACAGGAAAAGCCAGAAAGGAAACTTTAGATGCCATTTGGAACTGTAGAATATGGTCACTTCATATCTGATATTGGTTATAATACAGTGTATATGCTGCATAATAGAAATACTCTTTGACTTATGCTTATTAAGTCAGCTTCTATTTTGCAAATGAAATGAATTAAATATTTTCATCTAAGTTAGTTGCCTATCTCCTAAGATTTAGCCCTGAGTTCACTATCTGTTTAATTAACCAAGCTCTAAAAAACACATGATTTGTTTTTTTCTTGTCATGCAACAGTGAGATTTTATCTAGAATTTCTGATTAATTTTGTATTTTATTTTCCCATTTCAACCCAATTCATGGAAATTTTCTGTCCATTCCTTGAAGTCATTTTTAGCCTCCATGAAAATCTCAAGCAAGGGTTAAAAATATTTCAGTAACCATTTTCCCACACAAGAAGTTTTAGCTAAAGCACTGAGTACAGCTACTTAGAAATGGTGTTTTCACTGGTTGAAAGTGCCAAAAAAACAAGTTATTACTTTTTAATTTCATTATTTTCATTGCTCTCAAAGTAAAGCAAATCTGAATTACTTGCTAACAATCGTAATGAGTCTCCAATTATCCAACCACAAAATAATAGTAGTTAAGAATTTCTTTTTGTTATAGAATGTCATGGTGGAAAATAAATTTCTACTGCTAATATCCCTACGAATGAGAGGTCATTATATCTAAAGAATATTTAGATATACCAAAGCACTTAGGGATCAAATTATTTGATTTCACACTACAGAATAATTTTACTCCCATTATCATTTTTTTCTAAAGACAATAAGGACTCCATAAAAGTGCAGCACTGCATTCATCATTAACATTTTAATGGAGAAACAATAAGGACAACAATAAATGCTTCAAATGAAAGTAATAACTCCACTTATTTGACATAAATCCTCTTGCAGACAGTATTTTTTAAAGTTAAGTCTGGAGATAAATCTAACATAGAACATAATATTTTGCTCAAGATTTTTTACCGATGCTTTTTTATTTGAATTAGAATCAAGATTATTTTTCATGTCAATCCCAGTTCCCTCTCCCTCCCCTACCCACCCCCCAACTAAAACCCTACCAATCACATAACCTTTCTGCTCCCCAGGGAGGGTGAGGCCTTCCATGGGTGGTCATCAGGGTCTATCATATCATTTGAGACAGGGCCTATGCCCACCCCAATGTGTCTTGGCTCAGGGAGTATTCCTGTATGTGGAATGGGCTCCCAAAGTCCACACCTCTGCTAGGGATAAGTACTGAACTACTACAGGAGGTCCCGTAGATTTCCAAGGTCTCCTCACTAAAACCCACGTTCCTGGGTCTGGATCAGTCCCATGCTGCTATACCAGCTATCAGTCTAGGGACGAAGAGCTCCCGTTGTTCAGGTCAGCTGTTTCTGTGGGTTTCACCAGCCGGGTCTGGACCCCCCTTTGCTCATCATTCGTCCTTCTCTGCAACTGGATTCCAGTTCAGATCAGTGATTAGTTGTGGGTGTGTGCTTCTACTTCCACCAGCTGCTGGATGAAGGTTATCGGATGGCATATAAGTCAGTTATCAATCTCATTATCAGGGGAGGGCATTTAAGATAGCCTCTCCTTTGTTGCTTAGATTGTTAGCTGGTGTCATCTTTGTAGATCTCCAGACATTTCCCTAATGCCTAATTTCTCTGTAAACCTAAAATGCCTCCCTCTATTATGGTATCTCCTTTCTTGTTTTCTTCTGTTCTTCCCCTGACTCAATCTTTCTGCTCCCTCATGTCCTCCTCACCCCTCGTCTTGTCCCCTTCTCAATCTCATAGCTCCCTCACCCCTCCTCCCGTGCTCCTAGTTTGCTCAGGAGATCTCTAGGATTTTTTAATAGGCTAGTGGTTATAGACTATTTGATAATATTACATAGTACACTTACAGATATAAAACACATGTGCTATATATGTGTATGCATATTGTGTGCATATTGAAACAGTACATAGAAACTAACCATTCATTAAAACAAAGATTAATAAAGAAAAGATTGAGGCCAACCCAAAATTGATAATTCCAAGTATCATACATACCTATACACAATTTAAAGACCCATCAGTACAATCTGTGCCTTTTTTCTAGGGCTCGTTTCTATTTATTTATTTATTTATTTATTTATTTATTTATTTACTTTTGAGTGTTTCTCATCTAGTTGAAGAGAATAAAAAGAATATTGTAGTCTTTGAAAGGATATATCCTCTGTGTAGTATGCTTTGCTTGTGAGTTTCATGCTGCACTTAGCCTAGCTATCCGATCCAATGCTAGACATACCTGAACCGCATCCACATTCATCCTACCATTTTAAAACTATGGAGAGATGCTTGGCTGTGAGAGCACTTGTTGCTCTTACTAAAAAGCCTGGGTTCAGTTTCCAGGACCCACTTGGTGGCTCATACCTGCCTGTGCCTCCTTCTCTCTAATGACTTTGATGGGTGCCAATCATGCATACAGTGCACTTACATACAAGCAGGCAAAATACTCATGCACATTAAAAATAAAAATAAACACACATAAAAATATATATGTTAACCTACCATGCCCCACACTCCAGCTCTGCTTCTGAATCTACGCATTTCTCCATACCTCAGAATTGTCCCTGTGACTTCAATCTGCACACAGCTATGAAAGTCATAAAATATTTTAAAATACAAATCCCAAAATATCCCTCTTCACACTTTCAAGTTGTTTCACTCTTTATATTATCTTATTTTTCAGCCCAATCTGATCATACTTTCTATCACACAGTCAGAGATAAAGCTACAGCTTTCCATTTTCAGAATATGATAGGCAACATTTTGCCTCTTTGGTTTGGCTTGCTATGGCTTTAACAACTTATTTACACACATCATCATTCATTTCTTTGTCTCCCAATTACATCTGGCATAACCATAGGAATACATCCCACTGATGTAATTAATAAGCTCCACATGTGAAGGTCTCCACACACTCATTCCTCGAGAGGTGATTTTTGCCTTCCTATATGCATTTTCTTCTTGTTGAGAAGATGCAGGAGCTGAAAAGACACTAATAACTAATAAGTACCAGAAGGAAGGAAACAAGCCCCACAATGTCTGGGTAGGTCTACTTACTGTTATTTACATTGACATGCAGCACTGGGGTTGGGAGTTTGTTAAAACAATGTAAAACCCCAAGCACCTCAGATCAGCCTTCGCAGTTTGTCTGAATGATCCCCCTATTTCTGTATAGTTCAAGACCAAAATATTTACTGAAAACAATTTTCATTCAAATTGTAAAGTAAATTCTCTTGAAATGTGATTCTGATCAAAGTTGAGTCTTATCCTTAAGAACTTTGGAATCCAGGCTTGGGGAGATCACTTAGTCAGTCAAATACTGTACTAGCACAAGTGTCTGACTTCAGATCCCTGGCACCTACATACTGTGGCAACATGCTGACATACTACACTGAGCAGGCAGAGATGGATGGATGCCCAGGGCTTGCTGGCCACTAGTACATCAGAATCTGTGAACTCCAAGTGCAGTGAAATACACCATCACAATCAATAAAGTAGGAAATAATTCAGGAAGACAGATAAGTACATGTGTACTCAGTAATTCATGTCACATACAGAAATGTGTATACATACATATACCAACACACACATAAAGAAACTTAAAATTGAACTTAATCCTATCTATGTTATAAAGTGAACTTCCTTGTGAACTTATGTAGATAAAATACCTCATGTCACTGTATGTCGATGAAATAAAACAAACTAAATTAAAACCATAAGAATGTCTATAAAATTTTTTTGTCTAGGCCTTGCTGTATGATGTGCACCTTATACATAAGAACTTTAGAAAGACCCAGTCCCTGCAACAAGGGAGTTTAAAAATTCAATGCTAACTGGCCCATGAAGAGGGCTCTGTGGCAGAGGCTCTTCTCACCAAACCTAATGACATGAATTGGAACCCTGCAGCACACATGGTTGAAGAAGAGAACTGACTCCTGTAAGTTGTCCTCTGACCTCTACATGTGTGCTGTGGACCATGTATGTCCATGCACATACAAATAAATAAAATAGAGAAAAGTAAAAGTACAATATTCAACATAAAAGCTTAACCATTTTCTTCTCCTTTCTAAGGAAAAAAATCTCAGTTATCACAAAAAGAAATTGGTTTCTTTTTCCCCCGTCAAATTATTTTAAAATAATAAAAGAATCAATTAGATGAGAGGAAAAGGAAGGTAATTACGATTTCTGTAACAAGATCTTAAATAATTTTTATGTGAAAGAAACAAAGTTCCTTCACAACTGAAATAATTCTGTGAAATGGTGAAATATCCTAAAAGAATTTGATTATAAAAATTAAATATATTCTTTGAACCAGTGTTTTCCTAAAGTAGTACTCCAACAATATAAAACTTACAAGACTATATTAGCAATTTGAATTACATTTATTCCCTTCTAGATCAACAGCTTGAGCTAGGGTTGGCTCTGTACCATATCATTATCTACATATAGTATAGTCCAAGTATGTTGCCTTTAAATACTGCAGAGAGAGTCTCCTCACAGCCTCAGATTATCTCTGGGGAGTACCAGGACAAATCGAGGTAAGACATCAGATGTCTTTCTCATTATCAAAATAGTTCTACCAAACACATGGCTTATAGGATGCTTCCAATGGTAAGAAAGACCTGTGCTCACTGATGATTGCATTATTATGCATAGTAGCCTGGCCATCATCACTTATTTTACCAAGAACATGCATTCAAATATCTGTGCTGGCTCTTTTATGTCAACTTAACACGCTAGAGTTATCAGAAAGGAGGGAGCTTCAGCTCCCATGAGCTCCCAGGCTGCAGGCAAGTCTGTAGAATATTTTCTTAATTAATAATTGATGTAAGAGGGCCAAGTCCATTGTTGGTGGGGCCATCACTGGACACATGGCCCTGGGTTCTATAAGAAAGCAGACTGAGCAAGCCATGGGAGTATGCCAACAAGCAGAGCTCCTCCATGGCCTCTACATTAAAACCTGCCTCCAGATTCCTGCCCTGAGTTCCTCCAACAATGATGTAGAAGCATAAGCCAAATCATCACTGTTCTCTCAAACTTGCCTTTGGTCATGGTGTTTCATTGTAGGGATAGTAACCCTAACTAAGACAGACTCATGGACTGCAAAGCAGAACAATAGCAAAAATACTTACACTTAAGTTTTCACAGCATATTTTCCCACTTAAACTGCATTGTGTAATTTGAACATTTAATGGCAACACATTGGGAGTAAGTATTTTTATGTTTCATTAAAATTAAACAGGTGTTCCAAGCAGAATGGTATCCCCTTGGTGAATATTCAGCATTTGTTCTGGAATTATGGTTTATTTTTAATCTAAATTACATTTAAGATGAATTGGGTCTAATTTGGAGTTGTCAACTGAAAATCTAAAATTGTCTGAGACAGTGATGTGTCCTTGTGTCCTTGTGTAAAAACACACTGTGGTTTTCACTGTCTTGTGGAAAAGCCTTATCTCTTTCAAAGATACCATGTTCCCCTTAGATTTTGAGATATCCTCAAATACCCACCTCTCCTGAAAAGGGGATATGAGCCATACATGTGAATTAGTAAAAAGCCTGGATAACCTTAATAATACACTTCTCAAGTCTGGGCTGTCATAACAAGAAGCTATGAAACATTTCCAACAGGAAAAGGAGGGGAAAATTGATAAGCTTTTTATTCCTTGATAGCTCTTGGTAAACTCTCATATCCTGTATTTGAAGGACTCCTTTTTACCTTAAGACTAACATCACTAGAAATTATACTTAGATTCAAAATATTAGAATATTGCCAGGCATTGGTGGCACACGCCTTTAATCCCAGCACTCAGGAGGCAGAGGCAGGCGGATCTCCGTGAGTTCGAGGCCAGACTGGTCTACAGAGTGAGTGCCAGGATAGGCTCCAAAACTACACAGAGAAACCCTGTATCAAAAAAAAAAACAAAAAAATATTAGAATATTAATGCGATTTAGTTAGTATCAGTGGATTTTTTTTGGCAGGGCATGAAAGAAACAACTAAGTTCACACAAAACAGGTTTTTGCAACCTGAGTTTTTGAGAAAGTGGAGGTTCAGGAAGTCCCTGACATCTAGCCTTGTTATGAGAGTAACATCTAGTCTTGTTAGTCCATTTTCAGTTGTTATTCCTTGTTAAAGAGAAACAGAGGAGGAGAGGACCTGGGATTGGGTGGGGGGGACTGAGAGGAGTGGAGGGAGGTGAAACCTCAGTACAGATGTAATGTATAAGAGAAGAATTTTAAAACTTTAAAAAGTTCATTCCCATGGGAGGCCTTACCCCATCTGAATGGAAACAGGAACAGTGGAATGGGGTGTGGTAGAAGGGAGAGGGAGGGCACAGGAGAAGAGGAGGAAGGGGAAACTATGATTGGAATGTAAAATAAATGAAAAATGAAAAAAAGAAAGCACATGTGTTAGATGAACCAATTGCTCCTATATCTCCAGTGATCTTGAAGTAAGTACAAAACAGACATTTAAAGGAGAAGACTTACCAAATTAAGACTATCAGGGGATGGAAAGGCAGCTCAGTGTATAAGAGCAAGCATTCCTCTGGCAGAGGGCCTGAATTTAGTTTCCATCACCCACATAGTAGCTCAAAAACATTTCTGACTCCAGCTTCCTTCCTGCTCCACCTACCTGACCCCTACCGAGCCTCATTCACCCCATCTCTCTGGGCCTGTGCCTTCTTGGAGTAGACCCACCCAGCCAGGGAGGAGCTCCCTGAGTCTGGAAACACCACAGGCATCCTTCCTGCCCTGCTGACCTGACCCCTACCTAGGTGAGTGACAGTCTGCTCTTGCCAAACTCCTGTTCAAAGCCCCATTCATCCCGATCTCTCTGGGCCTGCACCTGCTTGGAGTAGACCTGCCCAGCCAGGGAGGAGGCCCCTGAGTCTGGAAACACCACACCCTTCCTTCCTGATCCGATGGCCTGACCCTTCCCCAGGCCTAACCCCTACTGAGACTATCAGGAGACTATCAGGAGAGGCAAGACCATCCAGAGCTTCAGGCATTGAAGTTTTGGCCCACACACACCACCAGGTCACTAGAGGAGATAGAGAGACCCCACTGCACCCACTGGAAAAAGAGATGGGAAGAAGACAGAATAAGAACACACTCAACAACAGAAAGACCAATCTGACACTACCAGAATCTAGGGACTCCACACCAGCAAGATCTGAAAAGCCTAACACAAAGGATGAAGAAGAGATGGACATCAAAAATTATCTTACGAAGATGATAGAGACCTGTAAAGGGGAAACAAGAAAATCCCTTAAAGAAATAGAAGAAAAAACAAGCAAAAAATTACATGAAATGGAGGAAAAGACAAACCAAAAAATTCAAGAAATAAACAAATATCTTAAAGAATCCAAAGAAACCCAAGAAAAAACAACCAAACAAGTGAAGGAAGCACTCGAAACAGTTCAAGGCATGAAAGCTAAAATTGACACAATAAAGAAAACACAGAATGAGGCGATGCTGGAAACAGAAAGGCTGGATAAACAATCAGGAACTAAAGATGTGAGTATAACTAATAGAATTCTAGAGATGGAAGAGAGAATCTCAGTTATCGAAGACTCACTACAGGATATATAATCATCAACCAAAGAAAATCTCAAGCCCAACAAATCCTTAACACAAAATATCCAGGAAATATAGGACACCGTGAAAAGGCTGAACCTTAGAATAATACATATAGAAGAAGGTGAAGAAATACTGCTCAAAGGTACAGAAAACATATTCAACAAAATCATAGAAGAAAACTTCCCCAGCCTACAGAAGGATATGCCTATGAAAGTACAAGAAGCTTACAGAACACCAAACAGACTGGACCACAAAAAGAAGTCCCCCTGACACATAATAATCAAAACACCAAATCTACAGAATAAAGAGAAAATATTAAGAGCAGCAAAGGAAAAAGGCCAAGTCACATATAAAGGCAGACCTATCAGAATCACACCTGACTTCTCAATGGAAACTCTGAAAGCCAGAAGGTCTTGGATAGATATCCTACAAACACTAAGGGAGCATGATAAACACAATATACACAAAACCAATAGCCAACATCAAGCTACGTGGAGAGAAACTCAAAGTGATTCCTCTAAAATCAGGAACAAGACAAGGCTGTCCACTCTTTCCATATCTCTTCAATATTGTACTTGAAGTTCTAGCTAGAGCAATAAGACAAGAAAAGGGGATCAAAGGGATGCCAATTGGAAAGGAAGAAGTCAAAATTTCACTATTTGCAGATGATATGATATTCTACATAAGTGACCTGAAAAACTCTACCAGGGAACTCCTAGAACTGATAAACACCTTCAGCAAGGAAGCAGGATACAAAATTAACTCAAAAAACTCAGTAGCCCTACTATATACAGATGATAAATCCAATGAGAAAGAAATCAGAGAAACATCCACAATATCCACAAGCAACATAAAATATCTTGGGGTAGCACTAACCAAAACAGTGAAAGACCTGTACAATAAGAACTTTGAGACTTCAAAGAAAGAAATTAAAGAAGATACCAGAAAACAGAGGATCTCCCATCCTCTTGGATAGGTAGAATCAACATAGTAAAAATGGCAATCTTGCCAAAAGCAATCTACAGATTCAACAAAATCCCCATCAAAATCCCAAAACAGTTCTTCACAGACAGTGAAAGAACAATACTCAACTTTATATGGAAAATTTTTTTAAAAAATGCAGAATAGTCAAAACAACTTTGTACATAAAGGATCTTCTGGAGGCATCACCATCCCTGACTTCAAGCTCTATAATAGAGCCGTAGTTCTGAAAACAGCTTGGTATTGGCACAAAAATAGACAGACGAATGAAATCGAAGTGAAAACCCAGATATTAACCCACACACCCACCAAAGCCTTATTTTTGACAAGGATGCTAAATCTATACAATGGAAAAAAGATAGCATCTTCAACAAATGGTGCTGGCACAACTGGATTCGGACATGCAGAAGATTGCAGATAGATCCATACCTGTCACCATGCACAAAACTTAAGTGCAAATGGATCAAAGATCTCAACATAAATCTTGCCATGGTAAATCTTCTAGAAGAAAAAGTGGGAGATACCCTTGAACAAATTGGCACAGGAGACCACTTCCTGAACATTATGCCAGTAGCACAGACACTGAGGTCTTCAATTAATAAATAGGACGACCTGAAACTGAGAAGCTTCTGCAAGGCAAAGGACAGTCAATAAGACAAAACGACAGCCCACAGAATGGAAAAAGATCTTCACCAACCCCACATCTGACAGAGGGCTGATTTCCAAAATATATAAGGAACTCAAGAAGCTAGCCACCAAGACAACAGTCAATGAAATTAAAAAGTGGGGTGCACAAATAAATAGGAAATTCTCAACAGAGGAATCTGAAATGGATGAAAGACACTTAAGAAAGTGCTCAAAATCCTTGGCCATCAGAGAAATACAACTCAAAACAACACTGAGATATCATCTTACACCGGCCATAATGGCTAAAATCAAAAACACCAATGAAAATCTATGCTGGAGAGGATGTAGAGAAAAAGGATCTCTTCTCCATTGATGGTGGGTGAGCAAACTTGTAAGACCACTTTGGAAATCAGTATGGCGGTTGCTCAGAAAAATGAGAATCAGTCTACCTCAAGATCCAGCAATTCCTCTCTTGGGCATGTACCCAAATATTGCATGTTCATACAACAATGACATATGTTCAACCATGTTCATAGCAGCATTGTTTGTAATAGCCAGAACCTGGAAGCAACCTAGATGCCCCTCAACTGAAGAATGGATAGAGAAAATGTGGTATATTTATACAATGGAGTACTATGCAGCAGAAAAAAGCAATGGAATCTTGAAATTCGCAGGCAAATGGATGGAACTAGAAGAAACCATCCTGAGTGAGGTAACCCAGTCACAAAAAAGACAAACATGGCATGTACTCACTCATATATGAACGTTAGACATAGAGCAAAGTATTACTAGCCTACAATCCTCTTCACCAAAGAAACTGGTAAACAAGAAGCACTCTAAGGGAAAAATGCATGGACCCCTGGAATAGGAAGTGGCAGGATCTCCTGAGCTAATTGAGAGCATGAGGGTATGGGAGAGGGAGCTGCCAGAATGAAATGAGTAGAAGAGGAGAGGATAGAAGGAAATGGGGAGCAGAAATATTGAGTTGGTGGAGGAATAGAGGAGAGCAGGATGAGAGATACCATATTAGAGGGAGCCATTATAGGTCCGAGGAGAGATCTGGCACTATGGAGATTTCCAGAGACCTACAAGGATGACACCAACTGACAATCTAGGCAATGGTGGAGAGGATAACCTAAATGCCCTTCCCCTATAATGACACTGATGACTATTTTTTATGCCATCCTAGAGCCCTCATCCAGGAGCAGATGGAAGCAGAGGCAGACATCCACAGATATACACTGAACTGATCTCTGGAACTTAGTTGCAGAGAGGGAGGATTGAAGATCGAATGGGTTGTACCAGTCTGGTGAAACCCACAGAAACAGCTGGCCTAAACAAGGGGGAACACATTGACCTCAGATCCTGTCTGTGACGCCAGTTCAGGACTGATCCAGACCACTGAACATGGATGTCAATGAGGATGCCTCTGCAACTCTAGAGGCCCCCTGGTAGTGGATTAGTATTTTCCTTGTTATAAGAAGGGACTTTGGGAGCCCTTCCCATGTGAAGGGATGCACTCTTGCCCTGGACACATGGGGAAGTGCCTAGGCCCAGCCCAGGATGATTAGGTGGACTTTGTGGAGGCCCAGTTGAGGGCCCTACCCTTCCTGGAGAGTGGAGTGTGGATGGGGTGGAGTGTAGGTCGGGAGAGTGGGAGGGGGATAGAGGGTGTGGGTGAGGGGAAGGAGAGGGAGAGGGAGAAGGGAGAGGGAGAAGGGAGAGGGAGAAGGGATTGACATGTGAAACAAACTTATTCCTAATTTGAACTAATAAAAAAATTTCTGTCTCTAGTTCTAGGAAATCCTATGTGCTCTTCTGGCCTACACAGAAAACAGGCATGCAGATGGTGCACTTAGATACATTCAGTCAAAATCATCACACACATGAAATAAATCAATCAACAAAAAAGATTAAATAGATCAGATGCAGTTACCATATGCCTTCTCATCCAAGCTTTTGACTTCAGATATCTTCACCACAGCTTAGCTCATACAGAACTGGGATGAATCAAGACAAAATAGTTTTTTGGTTTGGGTCTTTTTTCTTGTAAATATTATAAATTTATTTTTCTTTATGGCTAAATAAAGTTACATTTTGTATATGTGCTATATTTTCATGATACATTCATCCATTTATGCACATATAGAACAATTACATTCCCTTGCTCTTGTGAAAAGAGCAGAATAAACATGGAAGTGCCAGCATCTCTATTTTAGCATTTAGAGTGCATTATATGTGAGGCAAACTTTTAAGTTGATTTAGCTTAGATACTTTGTCACCATGAGATTACAGAAAATGTACTACTCTCTTAGCACAATTCAAGTACATATACTAATAATATGACACAAAATAGTTTTTAAAATGAGAATTATATATATTAGGTTAATTTCTACATATCACAGACTATGTAATTTGAGATCAGGAAGTGTAAGAAGTAAGAAAAGGAGTAGAAATAGGCCATATGAGGCAGGCTCTACTTTTAGACCTTGAGGCTTGGACCTGTTCTGAAATGAAGTATAAAGCATATCTCAGAGATATCTCATAGAGGGATCAGAGCTTGTTATATAACTGTCTGAGTCCATCTTGTGCTTCCATAATAGAATTGGCAACACACCCAGGGACATTTATAATGGCCAGAAATGTTTGGCTTGTAGTTATATAAGATGACAGGTATAAGATTAAGGTGTCTTCATCTGGTGAGGATCTTTATCTTGTATTATTCTCTGTGGAAAGGGAGAGTGAAGAAAACAAAGACAGAGATGGAATCGGAGAGAGGAGAAAAGAGGAATGTGAAGGAGAAGGTTGAGAAGGTGCCAATGCTTGCCCTTTCATAATGATCTCACTCCAGAAACATCGTCATCCATCCCTTCACATGGCCAAATTACCTCTTAAGTCTTCCACCCCTAAAACTGCTACTTAAGCAATTAATTTTCAACACAAGTTAGGTAGAAAGCAAGCATTCCAATCAGAGCTATCAAGCAAGCATTCCAATCAAAGCTATCATCTTACTAAGACTGAGGGGCGAGGGACATTCGCTGCCTCACACACAAACTCCCTATGCAGCTAAGTCAGGCATGTAGGACAAGCAAAGTTCTCAAGAAAAGAACCACGAAGGATTGCAAGGGATAGGACACCAAGGGCACATGCTTAACACTGCTGAAAAATACCACAGAATATTGACAGTGGTCCGTATACTTTGAATAGTGATTGGCATGTGTAACAGTCTGAGGATGGATGCATCATGCGCCTAGTACATTGGAGAAGAGATTAGATTGTAAAAGAGCCATATGTCTCACTTGCAAAAGTCTATGACACAAATCATCAGGGTGAACTTTAAATCATACTCACTCTATTCACCTGAATCAACAGAAAGAAAATCTTAGACCTAAAAGGGCATACCTACTCAATGTCTAATATGTAAGTGCCAGTGAAAAGCAGTGATGATTTCCCCCAGAGCAGCAAAATTAACCATCACAAAGTCTATCACAATAATTTCCCCTTATGGAATAAAATTAAAGTCAATCCAATGAACTTCCATGAAATTCTTAAATTATGTTTTATAAAAATTAATGCAGGCTTTTTTCTACAATTTGGTATTTGGATACCCATATACATTATGAAATTATTGCTAAAACTGAGCTTTAAATATTTTGCAGCCTTTACTTCCCCTGCTATGATTTATTATGACCTGGAACTGTCAGGTAGAGTCTCCCATCAAAATCAAAAAAGGAACAAAGACTAGATTAAGGTCATTAAAAGTGAATTTAGGAGCACAACTTCAGAAGATTGGGACAAGTAAGGAATTTTTCAGACAACATATGAAAAGCAAAAAATAAAAGCAAAATTAAACATCTTCCACACAGCACTATAACAGAAAGCATAGGCAACCTGTGGAATGGGATAAAATATAAGGAAAATATGTACCTTGCAAGTAGTGACTATGCAGAATTTATGGGCACTGAAGCAAATATACAGCAAAAGAAGTAAATAATGTGATTCTAAAATGGGCAATATATGATAATATTCTCCTTTCTCCATCAGCCATTATCTGCACATCAACCTTCAGGAATGAATTGCAGCCCGTTGGTTACTCTCCCTTTCATGACAAGGTATTAACAGGTCCAATCGTGTGGAGATCCTGTACAGCTTATCACAGCTGTGATTTCAAAAGCACAACAGAAGTCAGGCTTCTGCAAACCTTCCTCCAATTCCTCTTGTTCTTACGTTATTTCTGTTCCTTATGTGCTGTTCCTTGAGTCTTTAAGTTGGTATTATGGATATCCCTTTTATGGCTGAGTATCCAACAGTCACTTATTCTCCAGATTTGACTGTGTGTAAATCTCTGCAGCACTTCTGAACATTGCAAAAAAAAAAAAAATTTCTCTATCCAAAGCTAAGAACAGCACGATTCTATGGCCATAAACTTAATTATTTAGAAGAAAAATTGACAAATACAAGAACTCCTTTAGCAAAAACAATACCATACCTTCCCTACTGGAAGATATGACCTCCTTCAAATGTATTTCTTAGCTTGTTTATGGACCAAAGGTGAATTCCCTCCTGTGGAGCATGTACAAATTCAATTCAAAAGTGATTGGTTACCACTGTAACAGGCATGCCATTAACGCATCAATGAACTAATCTTTCCTGAACTGTTTATGTCATGCATAAGGTTCAGAGCTGAGTAAGATTATTTGTTGTTGTCATTTCACCAGAGGAAGCCAGAATAGCCCCTTCTAGCACTGTGAGTCCTGGCTATGAGAACCAAAGCCTCTGTCCCCATTGCAGCTTGCTTTCTCTGTGCTCTGCAGACAAGGGTGTAGCATGGGGTAACAGCAGCCTCCTAGCAACAGAGTCTGATCACTTAGTTCTGATGGGCAACGACAAACAGTGGCCAAGCACAAATTGTTCGGGAAGACTCAGGGCATTGCTGGTCCACCCCTGCCCCTAGAATTCTCATTTTATGACAAGTGGCACTCAAAAAGCTTTATATACATGGTATTCTTACATATGAATTATTTTTTTATTTTAATTTTTTTCTTCAACTAGCATTTTTAAATATCTAATTCTAAATTTTGCTTGTTTGTTTAGAAGTATCTACCTTCTGGCAGTGGGACCAGAATCTATCTCTGGTGCATGAGCTAGCCTTTTGAAGCCGATTCCCTAGGTGGGGTGCCTTGTCCAACCTTGATGCAGAGAAGAGGGCCTTGGTCCTGCCTCATCTGAATGTGCCAAGTATTGTTGACTCCCCATGGGATGCCTTATCCTTTCTGAGGAAGGGGTAGGGGAGAAGTGGTGGGGTAAGCAAGAGGAGGGGAGGGAGTGGAAACTGATGGGTATGTAAAATGAATTTTTGAAAAAAGAAACATTTAGTTTTACATATTCACTTTTACATATTAGAATTTGTTAAGGTTAACTTTCTGGCCTAGGATTCTTTTTTTTGGGGGGGGGGGAATGGGGTTGTTGTTGGGCTTTTTGTTTGTTTTTGTTTTGTAATGTAGTATGTAAATGTGAAGTAAAGGGTATTGTGTTACTTACTGTGAGGCAAGTTATCTAAGTACTGATTAGATTTTGTAAGTTGAAGTTCTAAATTTTTACTGACTTTTGTCTAGTTATTCTATTATTTGTTGCAAGAGACGTGTCACTCTCTTGCAAAATAATCATTTTGTGAATCATGTCTTTGTCAGTCATTTTGATTCTTCAATGAAGAAATACATTATGGAAATACATTCCTGAATAAGAAAATACAAGTAAGAAATACATTATAACTTAAAGGTAATTATGTTAGATTTTTCCTTTGTATACTAAATATAGAAACAAATTACTTAAGCTGGATACTTTTTCTATTACAAATTCTTTTAAAAACCCCATTCACATATTTCCCTATAGATTACAGTCATTGTTTACCTCTGAAAAGGGTTGTTACAGAAAAGACTATTCTGGGTTTCTTTTCTTTTTTATTCCTAAGTGAACTTTCAAAGTTAATGTTGAGACATTGCAATGTTTTTCAGACCCTTTGGAGAGCCAAATACTAGACCCATAAGGGATTCTAGAAATAAAGTTCAGTTATGAATATAGATTAGGAATAATATATGACAAAGTGAAAGTAGGTTTTCCTGTCCCTAAGGAAATAGAGATGACCCTTGGTGGGTAGAGTAAAAATCATAAACACATAGGGTTATAACAATGAATTTCCAGACGTTACACGGGACCTGATATAATATGAAAAACTGGGTAATAAAGAAACCAAAGACCAACAAGAAAAGTACAGCCTATAATTTTCATGAAGATTGGGCATAACTTCGTATCTCCAAACACTGAAAATCTCATTAGGGCTCTTAAAATTTCAATGGAATATTAAAGAATAAATATTTTCCTAGAAGCACACACCAATTGGTTATCCAACACGAAATAGCCCCCTCTGATAACGTGTGTGTGTGTGTGTGTGTGTGTGTGTGTGTGTGTGTGTGTGTGTTGTGTATGTGTGTGTACATATGGAACATCATGCAGGGTGAGCAGGGTGCAATTGTATGTATGTAAAATAATCCATGAAAAAAGAGAGCATAAATTTCAAAAAGATCAAGAATTGGTATATGGGAGGGTTGGAGAGAGGATAATGAAGGAGAAAATGATGTTGTTATAATATAATCTCAAAAAATTAAACAAATTTAAAGAATAAAAAAAAAGTACCTGTGTTCAAACAAAACTGCATGAAACCAAATTCTGAATCACTAAAGTTTAATCATAGGCCAGAAATCAATTCAGTTTGGAGAAACCAGGTTGTGGTTTCCCTATTCCTAAATCTGGGAACTATGAAAAATATAACAATTGAACAATGTATTTCATATGGTCAAATTAGACCTTCCCGAATCTTGCCATAATCCAAATGTCCTTTCTATTTAAAACTGGGAAAGATTAGATGTTATCCTTTTTGTATGAATGGGCTTCTTTTGAGTATATGCCTAAGAGTGGAATTGCTGGATATTGTGGTAGACTGACTCCAAATTTCCTGAGAAATCGCCATACTGATTTCCAAAGTGGCTGTACAAGTTGTCACTCCCACCAACAGTGGAGGAGTGTTCCCCTTTCTCCACATCCTCTCCAGTATAAACTGTTATTGGTGTTTTTGATTTTAGCCATTCTGACAGGTGTAAGATGGTATCTCAGAGTTGTTTTGATTTGCATTTCCCGGATGGCTAAGGATGTTGAACACTTTCTTATGTGCTGTTCAGGCATTTTAGCTTCCTCTATTGAGAATTGTCTATTGAGTTCTTTCTGTACCCCACTTTTTAATTGGATTGTTTGGTGTTTTGGAGACTAGCTTCTTGTGTTCTTTGTAAATTTTGGAGATCAGCCCTCTGTCAGATATGGGGTTGGTGAATATCTTTTTCCAATCCGTGGGCTGTCATTTTGTCTTGTTGACTGTGTCCTTTGCCTTGCAGAAGCTTCTCAGTTTCAGGAGGTCCCATTTATCAATTGTGGATCTCAGTGTCTGTGCTACTGGTGTCATGTTCAAGAAGCAGACACCTGTACCAATTCATTCAATGGTATTTCCTACTTTCTCTTCTAATACATTCAGTGTGGCTGTGTTTATGTTGAGGTGTTTGATCCATTTGGACTTAAGTTTCGTGCATCACAATAGACATGGATCTATCTCGTCTTCTGCATGCCAGCATCCAGTTATGCCAGCACCATTTATTGAAGATGCTTTCTTTATTCCATTGTATAGCTTTGGGTTTTTGTCAAAAATAAGGTGTTCTTAGGTGTGTAGGTTAATATCAGGGTTTTCAACTCTATTCCATTTGTCTACCTCTCTATTTTTGTGCCAATACAAAGCTGTTTTCAGGATTATAGCTCTACAATAGAGTTTGAAATCAGGGATGGTGATGCCTCCAGAAGTTCTGTTATTGTACAAGGTTGTTTTGGCTATCCTGGGTCCTTTGTTCAATGATGTTCATCACAACATTATTTGTAATAGCCAGAACCTGGAAACAACCTAGATGCCCCTCAACTGAAGAATGGATAGAAAAAAATGTGGTACATTTATACAATGGAGTACTACTCAGCAGGGGGAAAAAACAATGGAATATTGAACTTCACGGGCAAATGGATGGAACTAGAAGAATCATTCTGAGCTAGGTAACCCAGTCACAAAAACACAAACATGGTATGTACTCACTCATAAGTGTATTTTAGACATAGTACCAGCCTACAATCCACACTGCAAGAGAAGCTAGTAAACAAGGAGTGCCCTAAGAGAGACATACATGGTCCCCTGGAAAAGCAGAAAGGGACAAGATCACCTGAGCAAATTGGGAGCACAGAGGGGAGGGAGGGAACTAGGAGAATGAGAAGGGGAGAGGAGGAGGGGTGAGGAAGACATGATGGGATAGGGAGGTTGAGTTGGGGGAAGAACAGAAGAGAGCAAGATAAGAGATAATATAACAGAGGGAGACATTATAGGTTTAAAGAGAAATCAGGCACTAGGGAAATGTCTGGAGAGCTACAAAGATGACACCAACTAACAATCTAAGCAACAGAGGAGAGGATACCTTAAACGCCCTCTCCTGATAATGAGATTAATGACTAATCCATATGCCATTGTATAGCCTTCATCCAGCAGCTAGTGGAAATAGAAGCAGACACCCACAGCTAAACCTTGAACTGAACTGGAATCCAGCTTCAGGGAAGAGTGAGTGATGAGCAAAGGGGTCCAGACCAGGCTGGTGAAACCTAGAGAAACAGCTGACCTGAACAAGGGAGAGCTCTTGATCCCCAGACTGATAGCTTGGAAACCAGCATGGGACTGATCCAGACCCCCTGAATGTGGGTGTCAGTGAGGAGACCTTGGAAATCTACGGGACCTCTTGTAGTGGATCAGTACTTATCCCTAGCATATGAATGGACTTTGGGAGCCCATTCCACTTGGAGGGATCTCCCTGAGCCTAGACACAAGGGGGTTGGCCTAGGCCCTATCCCAAAGACTAAGACAGACTTTGAAAGACCCCCTATGGAAGGCCTCACCCTCCCTTGGGAGCAGAAAGGGTATGAGATATGTAGGGTGTTAGCTGGGGGAGGGGGGGCATGGGAGGAGGACCCAGGAGGGAAAGGGACCTGGGATTGACATGTAAAATAATTTTCTTTCTAATTAAAATTTTAAAAAAGAAGAAAAAAAAATGAGATGATACTAATAGGCCATGAAGAGATAAGTGGTGGCTGGGGTTGGTGGTTGGGGAAATGAGAGTTAGATATGAAAGGGAATCAGCAATTAAAAAAAAATAAATCTTTGGAATTAGGAATGTTGACCTGATTATGGATTGGAACATAAACCATAGTTAATAGGGAAACATGACTATCCCTAATGAATACATTTTGAGCTATATTTTGTGGGATAATCTGTACATAAATTCACATATTCTAGCCCAATGTTTGGACTCAAACAACAACCCAACCATGTGTTTCTCTTAATGACAAAAAACACCCACGTTGTATCCTATGTTTACACACAAAAACTTTAACTGGAAAAACAACACTTTTAAAAAAGAAAAATCATGTTATAAATCAATTTCTGAAATTAGGTAAAATAAAGTTGTGTATATCTTAGCTTTAAGTCTCCACCATGTAAATGAAAATGGTTATTCTGCCATGAAAGCAACATTGTTAAAAAGATAGAGCTCAGCTGGTCAGTGGTGGCAGATGCCTTTAATCTCAGCACTTTGGAGGCAGAGGCTAACAGATCTCTTTGAGTTCAAGACCAGTCTGTTCTACAAAGCTACAAAGAGAAACCCTATTTCAAAAAAAGAAAAAAAGAGAGCAATGTTTTAGCCTAATGGTGGCACACACCTTTAATCCCAGCACTTGAGAGGCAGAGGCAGGGGGATCTCTATGAGTTCAAGACCAGTGTGGTCTACAAGAGCTAGTTCCAGAACAGCCTCCAAAGCCACAGAGAAACCCTGTCTTAAAAAAAAAAAAAGAATAGAGCTCAAAGTTCATGTCCATTGTGTTAATTTTATCTTAATCTGATAAGCACCATTTCCTTGTAATAAGGCAATAGCAAATGACATAAAGTTTCTTGATCTTTTTCTTAAATTTATGAATGATTTTCCTTCATAAGTTATTACTGTGTTTCACAGTTCAATAAATGATATGTGTGTTGGTGTTTCAATAGTGAAAACTATACCATACAAATAAAATATGACACTTATTCTCATTATATCCTCACAGTATTATAATCTCAATACATTAGGATCCTAGTGTTCTCGTTGAAAATAAAATTATAGATAAAAGTAAACAGTGTATTTGATGCAAACATTGTAACAGAGTTAATATGCATTATACATCTAAATTCACATTGAAGGGAGGCATTAGCATATGAGAACTTCTGACTCCAAATCTATGAAAGTTGTGAATCCAAATAAGCACTGAATATTATAAAATCATTTAAAACCTACATACTTCTAATGACTCTCTAGAAATGGTAATAATCAGTGAAATTTCATATTTTTAAAATCTCTTTTAATATTTATTTTAAATCACTATGTGTTTCTATCATAGTTGGGTTTAACTGCTATATATTAGGCAGGCTTAATCCTTAGGTTGCATCCAGTTTAATCATTCAAACGTTAATACATGCATCTTCCTTCCTTTCCTTAAATTATGATCACAATAGATAGAAAACCATGGAACTCCAAACATATAAATTAAAACATTAAAATTAAGAGGATACACTCAAAAACACTGCTTATTTATAGTTGATATGTGTAAATTTTGCATATTTTCACACATACAATGTATAAATATAAATGTACACATAAAGTATAATGTCGATATTTGTTTTACCATAAAACATTTTGCATTTATTTGACTTGACAATATTGTTGTCTACCATCAGCTTGTCACTGGCAATAAATTGTGTTTAACTTAATACAACCACAGTAAAGTTTATTGGGGATTAGACCTATAATCAGAGAAATCCTACTTTGATACGTTGTAAATCCTATTACATTATGACATCTTTCTGATGATCTTACCCCCTAAATACAAAATACGCAATTCTTTAGCCTTAAATTTAAGCAATTAGAATGCAATTTAAACATCAAAATGTTTCCTTTGATCCTCCCTGCCCAACATCTTTCTTGTCCAGAATTCAGTATTACTTTTAATAAGAAAATTTAGAAGTTGTTACAATAATACTATGTCTTGGTTCTGGATGCTTTACACTATCACAGGTGGGAGTACAAATAATTGTGAATTATGCACATAATTTTTCAGGACAGATCAAAACTGTAACACACTGGTGAGTGAGGAGATTTAGAAGAACTATGAATTCTCTTTACCAAAATTTAGAATTTTGGAGCCCAGTTCCAAGTGATACATCTACAAAACAGTCCCACATTGTAAACTAGAAGAAGTGGAAAGACTGTAAGAGCCAGAAGATCAGGGATTTTGCTGTAAGATTGTGTTTCCTAGTAACATCAGAAGCTACACCCATGAAGTCTCATCAAAAGAACTGCCCAAATGTGAGCTAAACAATGATAACCACAATGGGCATGCCAAAGTGGACTGAGGAAAGCCCACAAGGCCTCAGTCCCACACAAAGAACTATTGACAACTGTGGAAAGCTAGGAACAGGAGAGACAGTCCTTCCCAGAAAATAGCACACCATTGGCCATTGCCAATTGTTCAACCCTGAAAACATACAAACGAGTAACATTATGCAGACTGAACAGTCTATTCTATACTTAGAAATGCAGATAAATTTGTTAACTAAACCATACTAAAGTTAAACCCTAAAACCTTCAGGAAACCATCCATACACAAGCTCTGGATACAGCAATCTCAGTGTAGATGGATGAGCACTGGCAGTCTTGGCTGGTGCCACCTCCAATTCTTTGTCATAGGAGATATAGATTTGGTTTTATTTCTTCTTTCATTCAGGAAATATGAATTAGGCTGCTACTGCATGCTAAGACATGATCTATGTACCATAGCTACAGTGTACATTTTGTAAACACAGAAATTACTGCTTACCATAGACATTGTATTCAATATTCAATATTTTACAGGGAGATTTTTGTACTCAACACCCACACTGTTCAGCCCATTCTTTTGAATCATTGCTTTAAAAACTTCTCAGTACTAAAATATTGCATGCTTTTCTGCAGACAGTTTACAGGGAAATTAAAAATAGTATTTTTATCATGTTCAACTTCTTGAGTTTAATGTGGATCCTTGTGTGATATGATCCATGATATTGGGTCTAATTAAATAGAGACTTAGACTAATTAAATAGAGGTCTTGATATTGCCATGAAATTTGATGATAGCCATGCTTTTGCATTTTATATTGCTTTAATTATTAATGTTTTGTTTTGTTTTTTTATGAGTTAAATGTCTCATTTTATAAACCCTCCCCTCAGGGCTCAGGAAACACCCCACCCTCCAAAAGAGGATGTAGACAAAATGTGTAAGAACCAGAGTGTATGGAGGACACCAAGAAAACAAGACCCTCTAAATCACCAAGATCCAATGTACATATGAATTCACAGAGATGGAGACAAAATGCACAAGGATCTGCAGACAGGATGCTGAAAAGAGAGGAGGGCACACTTCCATCCCCAATTCAGAAGCTGTCTGTAATTGAGAACCACTTGCAAATGAAAATTTACTCTTCTCCAAGGGAGTCTTACTGGGTAAACAAACTATTCTCAAGGGTAGGCTGCATGCCCAGCAGTAGATGGCCAAGAGAAAATGAATTCAAAGAAACTTTGGAGGTTCTTTGTATCACATTGCAGTACCAGGACTTTTCCTTTAAATTTTTATATGTTTAATTTAATTTATAGGGTTTTGTTCTCTTTTTTTACTCTATAGGTCATCTGCATATATGTTATGCTTCTAGTTTACTGTTTTTATGAGATTCCTGAATGTGTGAATGGCTGGCTTTTTTGTTTTTTATGCCTTCTCTTAGGCTCTTTTCCTCCTGTTAGTTTGTTTTGTCCTACTCCATAGTGTCATGTTTTGTTTTATCTTATTACATTTTGTTTTATTATTATCTCCCAGAAGCCTATTTATATTATAATGAAAAACAGAAAGGAGGTAGAACCAGATGGGAGAATAGATAGGGGAAACCATAATCATGATCTATTATGTGAAAAACATCTATTTTCAATAAAAGGAAAAAAAGTCTTGTTTTATACTGTATATATATATATATATATATATATATATATATATATATGTATGTATATATGGACAACTGTAAGTTTTATTAACTAGATTGGTAATTATAATTGATTAACTGTACATTTTCATGGAGTAAAATTAATCCTTTAAATATTAATTTATCCATTTGAGAATGTCTCACAAAGAGGTAAGAAATGGTATGAAACACTTGAACCCCCATTTAAATGCAGCCTCCTGCATTGTTTCACATTTTCCTTTCATCTTGTCTTCTCTTTTCCTTTTAATATTTAATACTATGCATCTTAGGGATAAATAGGACTAAATTTATGAAAATATATTCGTTCATTTAAATAACTTTTAATATTTAATATTATGCATTTTAAGGATAAATATGATTAAATTTATGAAAATATATTCATTTCATTTTAATAAACTTTTAGATCCATTTTCAGCTTGCAAAACAATTGTACAGAGATTACAGTATGCTTTTCTCATTAGAAATCTCTGCATTAGAGCAAAGCATAGGTTAAAACTGATTACTGGCATTAACATTTGCTGTATATTGAGTGGTTTTTTATAGACTCTGACAAATGCAGAGCCACCATTACACTATCACAAGGACTAGGTTCACTATCCTAAAAATCCCCTGTGCCCTACATCATCTCTCCTTTCTCACACAATTCCTTAGCGACCACTGATTTTCTCCTGGGTCTACTTTGGACTCTTCCAGAGTGCCATATTGGAACCATAGACTGTATAGCCGTTACACTGACTTCTTCAAATACATAGGCAGTAAACATTCCTGCATCTTGCTGTGCCTTAATAGATCCTTTCTTCTGATTTTATGGCCACCAGCTGAGTGGCTTTTCTCCACCATGTTCTTCCAATAGGATATGTATCATTGCTGCAGTTCAAAATTGAGAGAGCCATCCAGTCATTTACTGACAGCTCTAAATAATTGAGCAGTCAGCTGTTTTAAAAATTGCATTTTCACATTTTCAGATAAATGCATGGAAATAAAAATAAATCATCCTGAGTGAGGCAACCCAGACCCAGAATGACAAACATGGTATTTACTCATTTATAAGTGGATCATATCTGTTAAATAAAGGACACTCACACTACAATCCACAGACCCAGATATGCTAAATGACAAGGAGGGCTCACAGGGGGTGCGAGCGACACATGGATCTCCCAGGGAAATAGAATAGATTTTGTGGGTGGACTGAGGGCAGGTGGGGTTAGGGAGGGAGAAACAGAGGCAGAGAGTACTAGAAGAGATGACTAGAAGAGTGGGGGGTATTATGGAGGAGTGATGTGGAAACCTAGTGCAGTGGAAACTTCCTGGAACCTATAAGGATAAACCTCGCAGGTACCGCTAGTAATAGAGGATACACAGCCTAAATCACCCATCTTATGTAACCAGGCAGGGGTTCAAGTGGTGGGACTTGGGCATCAACCTAGCCACAAACCTTTGCTCTGCAATTTTACCTGCCTGCAAAATATGCTGGGGTTTTTGTGGCTCAGAGTATGTGGGAGTGGCCAATCGATGACTGGTCTAACTTGAGGCACATGGCACAAGAGGGAGTCCATGCCTGATATTGCCTGGATGACCAGGAAATTGTAGTTGGATGGCCTGGAGACCCAGGTTAGAACCAAAGACAAATGACAAAAAAGAAAAAGAAAGTCAATGAAACAATTCCTAGTGATATCTTGCTATACTCATAAATCAATGCTTAGCTCAGAGAGGCTTCCTCCAGGAGTTGATGGAAACAGATGCAGAGACACACATCCGAACTTCAGGAAGAGCTCGAAGAACCCCACAGAAGAGGATAGGAAGGATTGTAGGAGACAGAGGGACAGAGAACACAGCCCACAGAATCAACTAAGTGGGACGAATATGTGTTAGGAATATGGCATGAGGTGAATACAGCTTGAGGTGGGATATTCAGGGGGTCCCACAGCAGGTGAGGGACAGACAGCGAGGGGGATACAGAAAGAGTCCTAAAGATGTGACTTATGTGAAAATTTTATTGGTAGAAGGTAAGCGAGTAAGAGGGAGAGAGAAAGAGATACAGATAGAGAAAGGGGAGGAGGCTGCCTCCTCAGAGAAACTGAAGAAAAGAAGAAAGGGAAGTGGGCAGAGCTTGTCTCTTAAAAGGCCAGGGTAAGCCTGCCATGTGCAGAGGGGTGAAGCTCTGTACCAGGTTCCCAAGGGGGCCAGGCCAGGTCTGCCTGGGTTACAACAATAGGAACTCACAGAGACTGAAGGGCGCTCAGAAAGTCTGCTCGGGTCTGTGCTAAACCTCTGCATACTTGTTTTGGTTGCTTAGCTCGGGGTTTTTGTGAGACTCTTAACAGTAGGAGTCAGAAGTAGGGTGGTATCTGTGACTCTTTAGTCCGCTCTTGGACTCTTTTCCTCCTCCTGGGTTGCCTTGTCCAGCCTTGATATGAAAGTTTGTGTCCGGTCTTATTGCATCTTGCTATGCTGTGTTGGGTCGATACCCCTGGGGTCCCACTCTCTTCTGAAGAGAAACAGAGGTACAGTGGGTCTGGGGAAGAGGTGTTGTGGAATAGTACTTTAGCTATGTAATGATGTGTTACATTTGCTTGTGCTACAAAATATTACTTTAAATGTGTAAAGCTGTCTTACATTTGTTTATGCTACATCTTTTTAATGATGTGAGGATGTGTCACATTTGTTTATGCTACATTTGTTTAAGTATGTAAAGATGTGTTTGTTTCACCTTTCCTGCCGAAGGCACTTGAATGGTCTCATAAAAACTGGCCAAAACCGAGGCAGGAGAGGGATAGGCAGGGCTGGCAGGCAGAGAGAATAAGTAAGAAAAGATGTCTAGGCAAAAGAGAGAAGAACAAGAGGAGAGAATGGGAGAGAAGCAGTGGGAGACACCCAGAACCATCCAGCCACCAGCCAGCTAGACAGAGTAGGACATATGGAAAGAAAGAAAGGTTAAAAAGCTCCAAGGCAAAACGTAGATGGAGAGAAATAGGTTAAGTTATAAGCATTAGCAAGAAATGAATAACATAAGGCCAAGCATTTGTTGTGAAGTCTCCATGTCATGATTTGAGACCTGGTTGGTAGACCAAAAGAATAAGCCTGCATATAGGGGAGGTAGGGATGGAGCTGAATAAGTGGTGGGAGGGGAGGCTGCAATCTTGATGTATTGTATGAGAGGAGAATGAAAAAAAAAAACTTTGAACAGTGGCAATATCGCCCCCGCCCTTTTTTTTAAATTTAAGGTGTTGGTTATATTAGGAGAAAATTGCCACTCAGAAATAGGCCAGTTGATGATTTATTCAAGATGATATGGAGAAGTCTTTGCTATTGGTTCACAATTAGACTTTGGAAAATCTGATGCCTGTGGCAGGCTCCTACCATAATGCTGATAGAAATGACGTTATGATGATAAGGTTTCCAATGGAAATAAAAATTCTGATGGAAATTAGTCTAGAGGCAACTTTGTGTGCTGAGACAAACACTGCAGACACAGTTCATCCTAGGAGACTATGGAAGGCTGATCTTAAAGAGCTAGTTTATCTGAGAAAAAAAAAATTCAGGCCAGCAAGGCATTTGATCAATGGGGCAGAGATTACAGGCTTCTTTTAGCCAGATCTATGCTGAAGCAGAGGAATCTGAAGAAAGAGTGAACAAAATTGGGACATTTTGAGGACTTGAAACTTAGCCAGAAAAGGAGTAGTCTAAATATGTGCAGCCAGCTAGGATATAGCTGCCAAAGAGACTACTGAATTTAAAAAGAAGCTAAGTTCTTTGCATCAAGACAATTGGGAATGATGACTTGAGGACATTGCCCAAATTGGCAAAGCTACAGCCAACAATGTTTCAAAGATGTCCAACTGAAAATTTTCAGGTAATCCCAGCACTCTGGAGGCAGAGGCAGGTGGATCTCTGTGAGTTTGAGGCCAGCCTGGTCTCCAGAGCGAGTGCCAGGATAGGCTCCAAGCTACACAGAGAAAACCTGTCTCGAAAAACCAAAAAATAATTTTTTCAGGTCAGAATATTTTAGAAAAGGAGGTAATGAGCTGTCCTGCTTGACAATAGCATCTTCTAACAGACATCTGGGAAGACCCGCTGAGGCACGAAAACTGTAGATCAAGTAGGAAGTGGTGTAGCTCATGAGAGCAATGAATTTTGGCATTGTCCATGTGATACTGGTTTGTAAAGGCATAAATAATCTAAAAAGGATTCCATTGAGATTCAGAAGAGTAGGTTGGCCAGTATCTTCCAAATGGGAGTGCCAGCAAGCTGTCCCTTGAAATGCATAGAATGGCTGCTCAGGGAATCTATAGACAGTGTGCAAAGCTAGCCTTAGAAATTGAATATGTTAGCTGCTATCATCAAAATTATATGGGTAGGACCACTCAAAATCCTTTGACAAGAAACTCTGAGATTTAAAGATTTTTCCCAAAGGGTTTCAGAAATCCTATTTATCTATTCTTCCATTTTGGAATAATTATGGTTATACCACACAATCATGCCTTACAAGTACTTGACTTTTTTTCTTATTTTTATGGAGGCACACTGAATTTTCCTAGACTTTCAGAAAATGCTTCAGAAATAGGACTTTTGAGAAATATCTGAACAGTCAAACGTTTGAGAATTCTAAGATGAACTGAATCTATTTTGCATCATGGAGTAGACATGAACTTTAGATGTTAGTGTTGAAATTATGTAGTTTGACTATAAAAAAATATTCCTCAGAAAATGAAAATCTGAAGTAAACAATTCAGGTGCAAGCTTTTATTTCCCTAGCCACTTAACCTCAAAGTCCTAGTAGAGAAAAGTGGCAAATGTACCAATATAAGTTTCAAAAATCCAACAAATATGTGAATGCATCTCCCTTTCCATTGATAAAGCCCAGGGGAACTGAAGGCCCTCAAAGAGGAAATGTTCAGAAGGCTTGACACCCAACATGCTATATGCTCAGAAAATAAAGGATGAAGAATTTCTAGGCAAGTTGCTGTTCACACAGCATTGGAAAAACTAATCCTGAGTGTACAAGAGTCCATAATCTTCTTCAAGGAACTCAGGGTGCTGAGATGGTTGATGGATGGAGAATAATGACATCAGTATAAAAGGAGCAGCTATATATGGATGAAGCCAAGGCCACAGTCCCTTGTGGGGAAAAATTTAAAGCAACCTTTTAAAGGCCGGGACAGGGCATTTATACCCTAGCTAGTGCAGCAAGAATAGAAGCCAATTCCACAAATGGAAGCCACAAAAATGTTTGGAATGCTGCATGAACCTTCAGGTAATTTCGTGTCACTACAGGGGAAAGGAATTGAAGATTTCCTAAAATAATATTTATACAAAGAACTACAGGCAACTAAGGAATGCTGAAAGCAGGAAATATAGAATTCTCTAGCTATAAAAAAGCACACCAACTTGTTATCCAATACAAATGGTCATCCCTGAGCAGGCTTTAACTCAACAATTAAAGAAAAGGAGTCCATGGATTTGAAAGACTGCAGATGGGGTTAGAGAGGGCTTGAAGGGCAGAAAGGGAAGGAGGAATGATGTAATTACATTATAGTATCAAAATCTCTCTCTCTCTCTCTCTCTCTCTCTCTCTCTCTCTCTCTCTCTCTCTCTCTCTCTCTGTGTGTGTGTGTGTGTGTGTGTGTGTGTGTGTGTGTGTATAAAATGATTTACCCAAAGTTACTGGGTTCTCTAATTCCTCACCTGAGCATGCTATGGGATGTTATATGGTCTTTTTGATATGGTAACAAGAGTGATAGCTAATGCAAAGGAAAGGGAAGAGAACTGTGGGGTTTTTTTTGATGCCTATTGAGTTTTTGAAAGAAACATGATAGCATATTTGGAGAAAGAAATTAAAGGCACTGTCATTCTTTGTCACAGTTTATAATTTTGCAGTCTTGAGTTTATAAAATGATTGACACAAACTCACAAATAGGTTACAGAGCTGCACAAGAAAGATAAAATAACAAAATATGAAAGAGCAAGATTATATGGATCTTACCACAATTATTTTACAGAGCAGAAAAATGTGGCCATGATTCTAACTCGCCACATAGCCATAGATGTGGAGGAAGTTATTGACCTCTATATCTACCTATATTTGTTCTGCATTGTTCTGCATTGTTCTGCAATTGCATTGTTCTGCAAAAAAAAAAAAATCTATATTTTTTCTGCATCAATATCACTGGAGTTTTAAATGCTATTTGTCACCCAGGTAGATCCAAATTGAACAACTGATTTATTAAAACCTACATATGTTTATTCATATACCCATGTGATACATAGCTTTTATCTACCTTATGTATATGTCCACGACATACTAAGAAATAGAAATGGAGGGGGGATAGATGAGCTAACATGACAGTGTTTATATCCAATAGGAAAACAGTGAGGCAATATGAGATCAAAAATTAAATGTACAGTGGGCATTATGGTGATAACTACCATGCAATGAAGGGTGAAATGCTGTGTAATAGAGGGGCAGTCAAGCAAGCTGCTTTGTTAATGTAACAACATGCGCAAGGATATAAATTAAACAAACATCTGTGGGAAGAGAATTCCAATAAGATGGAACAGCAATGTCAAAGCCTAGGGTACAAGAACACTTGATACTTTGAAAGGATAGAAAAGATGTCAGTAAACAGGGATAGGATCATAGAGAAACAACTGAGACACCAGAGTATGCATGCACGACTCTGAATTGTTTGTGCAGACAAACCTCAGCTTCATGAGAAATTCAGCTCTATGTGAAATTCGTTTTTTGAGCTTCTTTACTTTTTATAGTCTCAGAAGAACAGCGACATAAGATTGCTACTTAAATACCACTGTCCATGCTGAGGAGGATAGGCAACTGAAGGCAAAGATATTGAAATGGGGGAAACAAATTATGTTGACACAGTTCTTACATTTGAACCA
Organism: Cricetulus griseus; assembly: GCF_003668045.3. Taxonomy (NCBI): domain Eukaryota; kingdom Metazoa; phylum Chordata; class Mammalia; order Rodentia; family Cricetidae; genus Cricetulus; species Cricetulus griseus. Next base: position 43,850,575 of record NW_023276807.1, read on the forward strand.
AAGTATGTCTATGAAATGCTAATCGACCTGTTACATGATTTCAAAGTGTGACAAACCTAAAATAAGCAATGATTTGACTTTGAATGTAATGTTTTCTATTTATTTTTGTCTTAATCTACACAGTCCTTCGGGGACTTCTTATACAAGTTTACCAAATTTCTCTTAGTGCTTAGTCTTCATCAGATATTTCCTGGCAAAGAGTACTTGGCTGACATTTTATATTAACATATACCTATGGTCCAGACCACACAACTCTTTTTCAGATATGTCTTTCATCTTCATGTGGAACCTAAGAACCATTTTAAATTTTGTTCATCTAGAAACAAACTCTACTTTTATGATCTCAAACCTCCCCTCCAGGGTTTCCTACATCAGTTCATAGCAACTGCATAATGATAGCTGTAAAATCAAAATGAGCTACATTTTCTTCTTACTGCCACATCTACTCTATCATCTGTTTCTCTATGTGAAATTTCAATATATAGAGAGCCTGATTGTCTCAGTCATCTCTTTGCTTTCATCCTCACTACCCAGGCTACCCTGGCATCATTTCATTTAGATTGACTGACTCATTCTAGTCTTGCTATATTAGCTTTGGCACCCTGTGCAATAATCATGATGACTATTTCAAGTGATAGAAAAGCTGTATATAATTTCCTTACTCAGAACCTCACTAATGGCTTCAGAGAGTTCTCTGTCACCACTACAAGATCAGGTCTGTTGAGACTACACTGTGTGCCACACTCCCAGCTTTAGTTTTATGATCTTTCATTTGGTCACCCCCCCACTTCCTTATTCTAGCTACACTAATTTCCTTATAGAGTTATGCCAGCAATTTTAGGGATGCTCTTTGACAAGGTATCAACTTGATTTATCTACTTATTTGCTTCACAGTCAATATTGCTTCATCGGAGACTTCCCTGAGCATTTAAGAATGAGTACTAGACATATCCAAGCCTACACATCATTCAGTCACTCTGTATCTTTCCCTAGCTTAGTTTCAACAACACATTTAAGATAACCTAATGCACTCTGATATTTGCTTTGTGTTTATTTTCTGCCTTTCACACTGACAAATCAATGTCGTGGGGATGAATGCTATGCTTAATTATTTTGTATTGTAAAACTTAGTCCAATGCCTGATACATAATGACTACTCATTGAGCAGTAAGTCTGACTGGATAAAAAAACATCATGCCATATATTAATAGCAACAAGGCGTCAATTTAGGTAAAGATTAATTTTCTTAAATATTAGAGTCCATTTCCAAACTCTCAGGACTCATATAACAAGCCATATTTGAGAGATTTAAATCTTTCTTTTCATTCTTTTGGGATTTAAAATAATCATGGTATTATTTTAAATGGTATATTCAAAATTCACAATTCACACTGAAAATCTATTGAGGAAAATAAGCTATTTAATGTTTTCTAATGTGTATGCTTGTACCAAAATAAAGTCTAGAATACAAGTATAATTCTTCTTTCCTAAAAACTTCCATTCCTGAATAAATCTGTTCTAAAAAATGGGGCAGAAGATGCATTCTAGATATAACAGCGAGATCATTAAAGTAATTTTGCATTAAAATATACTCTTAAAAATACTTTATTTTGATTTTTGCAGTATAACTTAAGATTTTGTCACAGGCAAATACTTGTCAAATCAACTATTGTTTAACTAGCCAATAAACAAAAGACATTCAAAGTGATAAATGAAATGGGAATTTTAAAATTATTACAACTGAAAGTTTGGTTGACTTATACAATGGAAAACATAAAAAGATGCTCATGTCTAAAAGGAAAACTGTTAGTTCTTCAATCTCGATTTTCAGTGCTCCAGACCATATGCCTCGTTGCTGATAATAAAAATTTTAGTGCACTTTAAAATTAGAAATGTCTCCCTGGCAGATTTTGTGACTTTGAAATGGATTTATCATGAAATATTTCCATAGTGGGAAGAATTGTTGAATTTTTTGATTGCCTTTAACGAAATGGAAAACAGTTATACAGGAATTCATTTACTTCCTTAAAGGGCTTTGAAAATAGTAACTTAATAGGGCTGTTTCCTCAGAAAAAGGAGCAGATAAGTTAGCCAATAAAATCTTTCTTCTTGAATGCTGGCTAGAAGACTAGTCCAACCCAAGGAGTGTAAGATGTTAGGGAAGACAACAAGTAAGTTCACAGGCAAAAGGTAGAAGCAGAAGAAAATGTCCATATGGTCCTGGAGACTATGTGTGTTGAACATGTTTCTTTTCCAAAAAAAATCCTGAAGAACTTTTCTATTCTACTAAAATGACTGAGAATAAAATAATTCCTTATGGGTAATCGTTATACCAATAGACCACAGCATCTCGAAGCCCTCCTAAGATAAGGTTCTCATTCCAGTAGATGGCAGTTAACACAACGACCCCCCTACATGCAGAGAATTTAAACCTGTGTAGTGTTCAGCCTACATGGAACATTCATATCAGATAGCCCCTGACACCCCAAGGCTTGAGGATCTTTTTAGAAGAGGAGAGGGGAGATTATAGAAGCTAGAGGTGGTTAAAGAAAACCAAAGTAGCATTCTAGGCACAGCAGAGCAGATGATCTTATAAGCTCACAGTGATTAAGACAGCATATGCAAGACCAGCTCAAGCTCCAGCGGGACAAAAAGCACAGAAGCAGGAAAGTGCACAAAAGGTCCTACTCCTAGCTGAGGAACTATTGGCATATGATCAAAGCTACTAGGATAGGAAGGGTCCATTTTCTGTAGTGATGTGACCCCTGGTAGGCTGACCATACCTTAGTAAGGCCCCACACCTAAGAACAGCTATGCAAAGCAAACTGGACTTAATGTGGAAAGAGAGGGCTGGGGGAGAAGTAACCTTGCAGTTTGATGAGAAGAGATGGGAAGGTGGAAAGGTAAGAGGAGGGACTTGAGATTGAATATACACAAAATACATCACATGAAAGTCTTTATTAATGAAACTACTGCAAGAAATCATACATTTTAAAGTAAATTAATTGAAACTTCAAGTTAAGCACCAGGAAGGAATGCCACAATGATTATATTTGGCATGGAGGATAAAATTCTGTAAAAGAAAGTATTCCATGAATAAGCAAGGACAATTTTATACATATACAATTCCAAGTTTATACATAATACAATAAAATCAAACCTCAACTATATTAAACAAATGTGAATTGTTTAAAACTTAAAAAGTTTAAGTCTTTCTCATAGTACTGGGGAAAAATCAACAGAAAATTTAAATAAATTCTCTGTCAGATCAGAACGACTTTGGGAAAAATGTTCGCTTTCATGAAAAGGCCACTTTCATTGGGAAACATTTCTTTGAGGTGCTTCTGATGCCTTTTCAGTCATATAAAGGAGGCAACATAAGTTAAAAGAAAACCTTGATTTTTTCTTAAAATGAGGTTTTAATCAGCATATTGTCTAATTAGTATTAATCAAATAGCTTATACTGACAAGATTTATTTTCTGAACTATATTTACCACTATTACTGACAATATTTGAAGATTCTAAGACTATTTCTTCCACGGAACTTAAAAGATATATTTTATAAAGAAGAGAAGCTTAGATTCTGCCGCCGCAGACTAACCTGGAACTAGGTGAGTGAACTCCTGCCCGCTCCCGACCCCAGACCAGAACACCCCACCACCCCCATCCCACCACCCCCTCCTGAGCCTGCCGGCTTGGGCCAGACACGCCCAGAGAGGGAGGAGCCCCCTGCCCCACCAATCTGCTAGCACTCCATTCTTACATTCCGCCGCCGCAGACTGACCTGGAACTAGGTGAGTGAGCTCCTGCCCGCTCCCGACCCCAGACCAGAACACCCCACCACCCCCATCCCACCACCCCCTCCTGAGCCTGCCGGCTTGGGCCAGACAAGCCCATGCAGGGAGGAGCTCCCTGTACCCCAAATCTGGTAGCACCCCACTCTTCCGTTCCGCCGAACGACCAAGAAACTAGGAACTAGCGAGGAGACCACCAGGAGCGTCGAGATCATCTAGAGTTGTGGACATCGAATTCCTAGCCCCCACACACCACTGGGCCACAAGAGGAGATAGAGAGAACCCACCCGCACCCACTAAAAGGATATGGGGAGAAGACAGAATAAGATTTCACTCAACAACACAAAGACCAACATGACACCACCAGAACCTAGGGACTCCACTCCGGCAAGAGCTGAAAAGCCCAACACAGAGCATGAAGATGAGATGGACCTCAAAAATTATCTCAGCAAGTTGATAGAGACCTTTAAAGAGGAAACAAGAAAATCCCTTAAAGAAATAGAAGAGAAAACAAACAAAAAATTAAATGAATTGGAGGAAAAGACAAACCAAAAAATTCAAGAAATAAATAAATCTCTTAAAGAATCCAAAGAAAGCCAAGAAAAAACATCCAAGCAAGTGAAGGAAGCTCTTGAAATAGTTCAAAACATGAAAGCTGAAATACACACAATAAAGAAAACACAGAATGAGACCATGTTGGAAATGGAAAGGTTGGATAAACGATCAGGAACTAAAGATGTAAGTGTATCCAACAGGATTCAAGAGATGGAAGAGAGAATCTCAGCCACTGAAGACTCGCTAGAGGATATACATTCATCCACCAAAGAGAACCTCAAGTCCAACAAAACCCTAACACAAAATATCCAGGAAATATGGGACACCGTAAAAAGGCCAAACCTAAGAATAATAGGTGTAGAAGAAGGTGAAGAAATACTGCTCAAAGGTACAGAAAACATATTCAACAAAATCATAGAAGAAAACTTCCCCAACCTACAGAAGGATATGCCTATGAAAGTACAAGAAGCTTACAGGACACCAAACAGACTGGACCACAAAAAGAAGTCGCCCCGACACATAATAATCAAAACACCAAATCTACAGAATAAAGAGAAAATATTAAGAGCAGCAAAGGAAAAAGGCCAAGTAACATATAAAGGCAAACCAATCAGAATCACACCCGACTTCTCAATGGAAACTCTGAAAGCCAGAAGGTCTTGGATAGATACCCTACAAGCACTAAGGGAGCATGGATGTCAACCCAGACTACTGTACCCAGCAAAACTTTCAATCACTATAGATGGAGAAAACAAGATATTCCACGACAAAAACAGATTTAAACAATACATATCAACAAATCCAGCACTACAGAAGGCTCTGGAAGGAAAACTCCAACCCAACGAACATAACTACACTCACAAAAACACTGTCAGTAGTTAATCGAATTTCACCAAACACAAAAAGAAACAGAAGGGCAAAATCCACACGCAATGATACCACCAACAATAAATCCAAAACTAAGAAGAACCAATGAACAATGGACGTTAATATCCCTGAATGTCAATGGTCTTAACTTACCCATAAAAAGATACAGGCTAACAGAATGGATACGAAGACAGAATCCATCCTTCTGCTGTTTACAAGAAACACACCTCAAATTCAAAGACAGGCGATACCTCAGAGTAAAAGGATGGGAAAAGATTTTCCAATCAAATGGGCTCAAGAAACAAGCTGGGGTAGCAATACTAATATCTAACAAATTAGACTTTAAACTGAAAGCAATCAAAAGAGATAAAGAAGGGCATTTCATACTCATCACAGGAAAAGTCCATCAAGACGAAGTCTCAATCCTGAACATCTATGCCCCTAATACAAAAGCATCCACTTTTGTAAAAGAAACATTACTAAAGCTCAAACCACACATAAAACCACACACACTTATAGTAGGAGACTTCAACACCCCCCTTATACCACTGGACAGAACTACTAGACAGAAACTTAACAAAGAAACAAAGGATCTGAAAGAAGTTATGACACAACTGGGTTTAACAGATATCTATAGAACATTCCATCCAAACACAAAAGAATATACCTTCTTCTCAGCGCCACATGGAACCTTCTCAAAAATTGACCACATAGTTGGCAGCAAAGCAAACCTCCACAGGTACAAAAGTATTGAAATAACCCCCTGTATCTTATCAGACCACCATGCATTAAAGCTAGAATTCAACAGCAATACGAATTGCAGAAAACCTACATTTACGTGGAAAATGAATAACTCCCAATTGCACCATTCCTGGGTTGAGGAAGAAATAAAAAAAGAAATCAAAGACTTTCTAGAATTTAATGAGAATGTAGACACAACATACCCGAACTTATGGGACACCCTGAAAGCAGTGCTAAGAGGGAAGTTCATAGCACTAAGTGCTCACATGAAGAAACTGGAGGAAAGTCACATTAGAGAATTGACAGAACAACTGAAAGCTTTAGAGCAAGAGGAAGCAAACTCACCAAGGAGGAGTAGACGCCAGGAAATAATCAACCTGAGAGCCGAAATCAACAAAGTAGAAACTAGGAAAACAGTACAAAGAATCAATGAAACAAAGAGTTGGTTCTTTGAGAAGATCAACAAGATAGACAAGCCTCTAGCCAAACTAACCAAAAGGCAGAGAGAGAGCATGCTAATTAACAAAATCAGAAATGAAAAGGGAGACATAACAACGGACACTGAGGAAATCCAGAGAATCTTTAGGTCATACTTTGAAAACCTGTATTCCACAAAATTGGAAAACCTAAAGGAAATGGACAACTTTCTGGATAAATATCACTTACCAAAATTAAATCAAGATCAGATAAACAGTTTAAATCGAACTATAACCCCTAATGAGATAGAAGCAGTAATCAAAAGCCTCCCAACCAAAAAAAGCCCAGGGCCAGATGGCTTCACTGCAGAATTCTACCAGAAATTCAAACAAGAGCTAATTCCAGTACTCCTCAAACTGTTCCACACAATAGAAGCAGATGGGATATTGCCAAACTCTTTCTATGAGGCTACAATCACTTTGATACCCAAGCCACACAAAGATATGACTAAGAAAGAGAACTACAGACCGATATCCCTCATGAACATCGATGCTAAAATACTCAATAAAATATTGGCCAACCGAATACAAGAACATATCAGAAAAATCATCCACCATGATCAAGTAGGCTTTATCCCAGGGATGCAAGGATGGTTCAACATACGAAAATCCATCAATGTAATCCACTATATAAACAAACTGAAAAAGAAAAACCACATGATCATCTCACTAGATGCTGAAAAAGCCTTTGACAAAATCCAACATCCCTTCATGATAAAGATCTTGGAGAGAACAGGAATAACAGGAACATATCTAAACATGATCAAGGCAATATACACCAAACCAATAGCCAACATCAAAGTAAATGGAGAGAAACTCAAAGCGTTTCCTCTAAAATCAGGAACAAGACAAGGCTGTCCACTCTCTCCATATCTCTTCAATATTGTACTTGAAGTTCTGGCTATAGCAATAAGACAAGAAAAGGGGATCAAAGGGATACAAATTGGAAAGGATGAAGTAAAACTTTCACTATTTGCAGACGACATGATAGTCTACATTAGTGACCCGAAAAACTCTACCAGGGAACTCCTACGGCTGATAAACACCTTCAGCAAGGTAGCAGGATACAAAATTAACTCAAAAAAATCAGTAGCCCTACTATACACAGATGATAAATCCAATGAGAAAGAAATCAGGGAAACATCACCTTTCACAATATCCACAAGCAACATAAAATACCTGGGGGTAACACTAACCAAAAAAGTGAAAGACCTGTACAATAAGAACTTTGAGACTTTAAAAAAAGAAATTAAAGAAGATACCAGAAAATGGAAAGATCTCCCATGCTCATGGATAGGTAGAATTAACATAGTAAAAATGGCAATCCTGCCAAAAGCAATCTACAGATTCAATGCAATCCCCATCAAAATCCCAACACAGTTTTTCACAGACATTGAAAGAACAATACTCAACTTTATATGGAAAAATAAAAAGCCCAGGATAGCCAAAACAACTCTTTACAATAAAGGATCTTCTGGAGGCATCACCATCCCCGACTTCAAGCTCTACTATAGAGCCATAGTTCTGAAAACAGCTTGGTATTGGCACAAAAATAGACTGATAGACCAATGGAATCGAATTGAAAACCCTGATATCGACCCACGCACCTATGGATACCTTATTTTTGACAAAGGTGCTAAATCTATACAATGGAAAAAAGACAGCATCTTCAACAAATGGTGCTGGTACAATTGGATTCGGACATGCAGAAAATTACAGATAGATCCATACCTGTCACCATGCACAAAACTTAAGTGCAAATGGATCAAAGATCTCAGCATAAATCCAGTCACACTGAATCTTCTAGAAGAGAAAGTGGGAACTACCCTTGAACAAATTGGCACAGGAGACCACTTCCTGAACATTACGCCAGAAGCACAGACATTGAGGTCTGCAATTAATAAATGGGACCTCCTGAAACTGAGAAGCTTCTGCAAGGCAAAGGAAACAGTCAGTAGGATAAAACGACCACCCACAGAATGGGAAAAGATCTTCACCGATCCCACATCTGACAGAGGACTGATTTCCAAAATATATAAGGAGCTCAAGAAGCTAGCCACCAAAACACCAAACAATGAAATTAAAAAGTGGGGTGCAGAACTAAATAGGGAATTCTCAACAGAGGAATCTGAAATGGCTGAAAGACACTTAAAAAAGTGCTCAAAATCATTGGCCATCAGAGAAATGCAACTCAAAACAACTCTGAGATACCATCTCACGCCTGTCAGAATGGCTAAAATAAAAAACACCAATGACAATCTATGCTGGAGAGGATGTGGAGAAAAAGGAACACTCCTCCATTGCTGGTGGGAGTGCGATCTTGTAAGACCACTCTGGAAATCAGTATGGCGGTTGCTCAGAAAAATGGGAATCAGTGTACCTCAAGATCCAGCCATTCCTCTCTTGGGTATATACCCAAATAGGGCATGTACTTACAACAAGGACATATGTTCAACCATGTTCATAGCAGCATTGTTTGTAATAGCCAGAACCTGGAAACAACCTAGATGCCCCTCTATTGAAGAATGGATTGAGAAAATGTGGTACATTTATACAATGGAGTACTACTCAGCAGAAAAAAGCAATGGAATCTTGAAATTCGCAGGCAAATGGATGGAACTAGAGGAAACCATCCTGAGTGAGGTAACCCAGTCACAAAAAGACAAGCAAGGTATGTACTCACTGATATATGAATTTTAGACATAGAACAAAAGACTACCAGTATATAATGCTCTTCACCAAAGAAACTAGGAAACATGAAGGACTCTAAGGGTTAAATGGTCCCCAGGAATGGAAATGGCATGAACTCCCGAACTAATTGGGGGCATGAGGGTGGGGGGGGAAGGAGCTGCTACAATAAGAGCAAGAGAAGAGGAGAAGAGGAGAGGAAATGGAGGGGCAGAAACATTGAGTTGGGGGAAGAATAGAGGAAAGAGAGCAAGATGAGAGAAACGATATCAGAGGGAGCCACTGTAGGCCCGAGAAGGGATCAGGAACCAGGGAGATCTCCAGAGACCTACAAGGATGACACGATCTGACAATCCAGGCAATGGTGGAGAGGATAACCTAAAAACCCTCCCCCTAAAATGAGATTGATGACTTCTCTTTATGCCATCCTAGAGCCCTCACCCAGTGGCTGATGGAAACAGAGACAGACATCCACAGATATACAATGAGCCGAAATCGGGAATTTAGTTGAAGAGAGGGAGGAATGAAGAACGAAGGGGTCTGTACTAGGATGGAGAAACCCACAGGAACTGTTGGCCTGAACAAGGGAGAGCACATCGACCCCAGATGCTGTCCAGGAGGCCTGTACAAGACTGATCCAGACCCCAGAACATAGATGTCAATAAGGAGGCCTCTGCACTCCAGGGAGCCTCTGGTAGTGGATTAGTATTTTTCCCTGGTGCAAGAAGGGACTTTGAGAGCCCATCCCATATGAAGGGTTACACTCTGGCCCTGGACACATGGGGAAGGGCCCAGGATCAGCATAGGAAGACTTGGTGGACTTTGCTGAGCTCCCGTTGAGGGCCCTACCCTGCCTGGGGAGTAGTGGGTGGATGGGGTTGGGGGGATGGGCTGGGGGTGGGGGAGAAAGTTTGGGGGTGAGGGGAGGGAGAGGGAGAAGGGACTTGAAATAAGCTTGTTCCCTAACTAGAACTAATAAAATAAAATTTAAAAAAAAAAAAAAAAAGAAGAGAAGCTTAATTCTCAGCATCAAGACTGATACCTGTAATCTTTTAGGCATACAGGTGTCTGAATGATTCACAAAGCACTGTGATTTTAAAGTACATTTATCAAATATATCTCTATTTCTATATGAATCCATGCAAAAAATATGTAGTTTAAATCATTGCAAACCTTGCATTGCTAATGGGCTTTGATAGCCATTAATGTTTTACTACACTACCTATTGGTGGTGTAATTACTATTATTATTTTCAGCTAGAAAGAACATATTCTTGATTTTTTTTGGTGACTTGAAAACATAACTCTTGGACGTAATCTGTGTGTGAAAAGCATGAAATGAATAGTCTGTCAAACTTTCTTCTTATAATGAAAACCTCTTCTGCAATACATCTATCTTCTATTACCTGATAGGCATATAAAAGCCAAGCTTTATAACATTGGTATATGCTATGTATACTGAATTTGTACCAAGTTCAATAATTACATAAACTGGACAAGAGGCCACAGAGTGCAGGAGCGCGCGTGCACATACACACACACACACATACACACATAAACACACACACACACACACACACACACACACACACACACACACACACACACACACACACACGTTTCGTTGCATTTGTACTTTCCTATGAATTTCAATGTATAAAGCTTCTTTACAGAAATTCATGGAGCTGATCGAAAAGCATGACTAGAATCTAGTGAGGCTCCAATAAAAGATATGATAATTTAATTATGATGATTATTTGTTGATGATTCTATTGTGAAATAAGTCCTGGAGACCCATAAGGTAGAAATTCCTATCGAAATAACTGAAGAATCTACTGCTAGCTACTACAGAAGAATAAAAGGTGATCACTTTGTAACTACATCCAAACAGCTATGTCTTTGTTTCCTTACCTGAAACCCTTATAGGATTATTGCATATATTGATTTGAATATTCACCTGATATAAGTAAATAAATACAACTAGTAGATTTATAATTTACTTCATCTGTGCTATGAATTTGTTCTCTGAATCAGGCTGCAGTTTTAAATTTTATTATTGTACCAGTGACTTTATATCAGCATTGAACCTTGTGATGTTATAGATTTTTCTAGAATCTGGTAGAACAATTGATTTTGTTTCAACATTATGAAGCTACCCATGGTGGGTGAACATTTCATTCACTGTTCATATTTGTATGTAGGAAAGATATGAACAATTTAAACTATTTTAATCACATTAGCTTGGAGTTTTGTTTCTTGTAAATCCTTTTGAGCTCTTTTACAATCTAGCTTTGAAGCTATAAAGTTGTATTCATTCTTATTTTTTAGAGGTTTATAGCTATATCACATAGTTGTCACAGTCTTAATCCTCCAGATGCTTTATTCAGTTCTCTAATCTCATTGATATAAACCACAGGGAAGAAAGACCAGCCAATGTAAGTCCACAAAACAATCAGTATGATAACATAAGAAATTTTAAACTAACTTTCAGAGTACTTAAGCATATGAGTTTGTGATAAATACATATAATTAGAAATCATTTATATTAATATGTTCTACATTTTGGGAAATTTTGTTTTGTTGGTTTTTTGTTTTGTTTTGTTTTTGTTTTTTGAGACAGGGTTTCTCTGTGTAGCTTTGGAGCCTATTCTGGCACTCAAACTGTAGACCAGGCTGGCCTTGAACTCACATAGATCCGCCTACCTCTGCCTCCCAAGTGCGAGGATTAAAGGCTTGTGCCACTACTGCCTGGCATGGGAGAAAATTTTAGCATGTAAAAACAAATTAACTTTTATTCAGCACAAATATATAATTAACATCAAGAACATGATTTGTTTGTGTATGTGAGATGAAGATGATTTACAACTATGAACAGGGTGTACAATAAAAGAGAACAATTATGACAAGAGGATGCTGTTTAAATAATAGATGGTCTTACATGGGAGTGTGATTAAGTATTGTTTGGCTACTTGAACTCAATGGCCAACATTCAGTCACTGAACAATGACCTGAAAATCATCCATTCTTGTCAGGAGAGGGACTACAAACTACATTCAGTGTCCATTGTGTGTGTCAATGAGCTACTTCATTTGTATCTTTAGTACACAATACAACGTCCAGAGCACAACTGGTATTATCTGTGGGTAGTCTCATCTAATATTAACTTCTCAGTCAGTAGTGGATGGAACCCCTAAATTTTACTAAGATGATAAATAATTCAGAGTCCTAGTCATCACAAAAGTCTTAGCACTATAGCCTAGGAGAATACACACACACACACACACACACACACACACACACACACACACACACACACACACGTCCAATGTTCCAACTTATCCATGCTTGCAAAAGTATCTCTATGAGTTTCTGTTTAAGCAGATGCCCTTGTTAGTCATGTGCACACTGAAGCTAGAGGAGCATCCATTTCTTCCTAGAGCATGGCAGGTCTCCTACTAGTCAATATCACAGAGGATTGTAATGAAGGTAGGTTGTATTTAGACAATTGAAAGAAATATATGGGTTCCAAAAATGGGTGACTTGGGTTTGGTTTGACTTCTATTTCTTTTGCATGAATATGTTTCAGGTTGTGTGTTACACATGTGCACAAACTTTTATGGGCACCAGAGATGAATTTGAGTTTCTTTACCAATCACTCTCCTTTCATTTTTGAGAAAGGGTCTCTTTCATTGAACCACAACAGAACAGCTACCTAGGCTAGCAGGCCTCTTGATTCTGAGGATCAACCTAGTCCCACTCCTTCAGTACTAAGGTTTCAGATGTATCCAATGCTTTTCATCTGGGTCCTAGGGGGCGTCTGAACTCAGGGTCTCATATTTGCCTGGCAGGCCTTTTACTGATTGCATATTTACATGCTATTTATAAATAAGCATTAAACTCTGGATCAAGCTATTTAACCTTGTTAGCCTTCAGTTATCACATCTAAACATGAGACAAGAAGAAATTATAGCATTCTCTATATTATATTAAGTATAAAGTGAGGTAGCACATGTGAAACTGGTGCCGTATATCAAGTACACATTATATATTTATTAGTACTAACTCAGCTAAATTGAAATTTTCATTACACAGATGTTTTGTGTGATTATATAATATCTCAAAATTAATATATACATATATATATTTAAAAATGTGCACCCTAAAACATGCAAATATATTTCTTTTCTATTGAAGAAGATAGGCCACATTTGCAATCCATGAAAGTTGTGTGTGAGATAGTAGTTGACAATTTGAGAAAGAATAAAGTAAATGTTGATTTTTTAAAATAAAATATAGCAGCCTTTTGCATCCAATTCAAACATAAATCTCACTTTCATTATTTGCATGACAGGAAAACTCAACCAGAAACAACATTGATCATGAAGTTACATACAAAGAAAACACTATTAGCATAGAATAAAATTATATCATCACTGTGGAAATTTAAACAATTTGCTGTCCACTGACCATCCTCTAGACTATGGGTTTATTAAACATCTGGGGCTAACTAGGAGAACATAGTGGGCAAAGGATCTTTTTTCCTTTGTAAATTCTGTTCATCACATAAGAAAGCAGGAAGGGAAAAGGAGATGTTATCCTTTGTTTTCTGGGTCTCTTCTATGCCCCACTGGGTCTTGTGAATAGCATAACATGTAACATCTGATACTGAGCAGAAGAAACTGACAGTAGAGTATTAGTCACACATATTCACACCCCAGGGGAGGATGACACAGACCACTACCCAGGCCAGTGAGGGAGTTTCACTTTGGAACAGAATGAACATGTAGAGGATGTGGGAGTTCAGATTTTGTAGCAACCAGAAGGTACAGCAATCCCCGACTCTACTGGGAGGATGTGCACAAGTAATGTAAAAACATGGCAGTATGATAGGAATGAAAGCTGTAGGGGATGAGACAGCTAGATGTAGCTAGTTAGATGACACTTGCAATATTAGGACTCAGAATATAGTGGAGCTCCAATAGCTACCTTAGTTGCTGGCTGATGTCTTAAGAGGCTCAAAAGGAAGGGGTTTGAGATTTCAAAATAAGTACTTAAACCATAAGAGAATTATAAGAGTCAGAATCAAGAGAAATAAAATCTGGAAACCCATGCAAAAGAAAGCAAAGAAAATATGAGGCCTCTGTAGTCATGCTTAGTTTGTCTGGTCCCAAGTTTTAGGAGCCTCTGAGTATGGAGGATCATAGGCTCAGAGTTGTTAAACCCTCTATTTGCTGATCTTATCAATATGTGGCCAGTAATGAGAAGTCTTCTGGCATACAGCATGGGGCTAAAGAGGGGCTGTTTCTTATCAAGGAAGGCCACAGGAAATTTCTTGACAAAATAGGAAGTTACCAGATTTGTAGAGATAGAAGAATGCAATTAAATTTCAAGAAAAGCCAGATTTCCTTTTGGTCTCCATGACTGCTATGCTTCAAAAGCAAGGACTATACTATGTCCTTGCAGTGCAGAGGGCATTTGTTAATAGCTGTGGAAGCCATAGCTTTGTAGAAGGCCAAGGTTGGCATCAGCACCGGATAATTACACTTCTACTTTGATTAATAAAAAATGAGATAACACAGAAAAATTATTCTTTTATGCAAATTACTAAACACAAGCCTCATTCTATGGGTGATACATGGCAAGATGAATATGAAAAAGCATCAGAAGAAGAATGAATGGAAAACCATAGGGAAACATCTTTAAAATGTCCATATGAAACATTTTCAAAATCTGTCACTTTTTTTCTTTAATCAAAGACTATGGTAAATATAATATGTGCACAAAATTAAGGTTATAATGTTATATTATACATTACACTTTTCCAAATAAAAGAAATAATGAGGTTGTTTGGGAAGAAGGCTCACAGAGGATCTCCAGAGGGCATTTAATAGTATTTCAGCCAAATTTGAAGATAGCTTGCTAGTTTTTTGTTACTAAATGAAGCTCAATCCAACATTTAACCTGAAGATCCCCACAACATGTCTCAGTGAGCACAGCATTATTTGAAATATGCT
This sequence comes from Cricetulus griseus, assembly GCF_003668045.3. Lineage (NCBI taxonomy): Eukaryota > Metazoa > Chordata > Mammalia > Rodentia > Cricetidae > Cricetulus > Cricetulus griseus. The sequence goes on from NW_023276807.1 coordinate 43,865,710, forward strand.
TTCAATTATTATTGGAGACAGAGGAGTCTCTTACACACTATATGGTGTAGTAGAGGCATCAAAAATTCATTATAATTCTACCACAATTCTTCAGTGTATTTTGAAACAAGCTGGAGAGGGATATAGCTATAGTGGTTTTAAAACACTCTGTTGTAAGACTGAAGAAAGAAGACAGGAAGAACCCTTGATGTCCACAATGATTTTTAAATTAGACACCAAAATGCAGGCAACAAAAGCAGAAACTTGGCAGAGATTCTAACAAAGATAATTCTCCATAGCAAAGAAAGCAATCAGTAAAACAGGAAAAAAAATAGAAAACCACCCACCCACCTGTGACTGGATTATTCCTCTAGAAAGGAATTAAATAAAATGCATAAGGAACTCAAAATACCCAATTGGAAATTGGTATTTTTAAATGAGCAAATTATGTGAACAAGTATTCCAAAAGTATATGTACAAGTTAGGGTTGGTAGCATACATCTTATCCTGGTTTCTGGGCAGATGAGCCAGAGAATTACTGCAAATTCTTAGCAATCCTGGGCTATGCAGCAAGTACCAGAGACCATGAAACCCCAGGTTTAAAAATCAGAAAGAATATATACAAGTTGTCAACAAATACAGAACAGAATGACTTCTATTACACTAATCATTAGGGTAATGCAGATCAAGATTAGCCACCATCCTCTGTGGTGGCCCTCGAGGTGAAATGGCTATGATCAAGGACAAAAAAAAAAAAAAAAAAAAAAAAGCCAGAATTCATGTGGGAAGCAGAATTCTTGGTGGAAATGTAGTTAGTATAGAGGTTATGGGAAGTAATATGGAAATTTCTCAGTAAACTAAAAATAGAACTCTATTTTTATGATCAAATTATCCCACCACTAAGCATATAAACAAGAAAACAAAATATATGAAAGAGATACCTACACTCCTACTGCAGAACCATTCACAATATCCAAGATAAGACTCAACTGATGACGACTTCAGTGGGCAAAGAGATTCCATGTGTGTCCTCAATGGGATGTTATTTATCCATAAAAAAAAGAAATTTTGTCATTTGTGTCAGTGTGAACAAAACTGGCAGACATTATATCTGTTAAAATAAGCTAAGAATAGAGAAAAATGCCACATGTTTTCACTTGTTTGAAGAAACTAAAAGAGTTAATGCAGAAATAGAGAAGAATAAACTCTGGAGAATAGACAAGGTGGGAAAGAAAATAAATTGGTTGGGGAAACGGGTACAAAATAAAATTAGCTAAGAGGAATTTATTTTGTTGGTTCTATAGTGCAGTGAGCTGACTGGAGTAGAAAAGTTAAAGACTACAAACACTATAAGAAATGAACTATAAAGATATGGAAACACTAATTACCCTAATCAGAGTATCAAGGCTACAAACACTGAGAAGTGAGAGCAATAAAGATGGAAACACTAATTACCCTATTCTGAACATCTAGGCTAAAATCACTAAAAGATAGATAATCACACAAGACATGGAAACACTAATTAGATTGATCTGATCACCACCACTCTGCATGTGCATCAAACCCTGACCCTTCACTCCATAAATATCTGCAATTTTGAGGTAATTACTTTTTTCATGAGAAAAATTAAATTACCATATGACTCAGCAATCCTAGCCCTTGGTACATACTCAAATTGACTGAAAATAGATAAATAAATACTACAAGACTTTTATATTGCTATTATTAGCAACAACCTAAAACTAGAAACAATGCATATGTCTATGAACAAATGAATGGGCAAATAAATGCAGGCTATCTGCATAATGGGCTATATGATTCAACTATAAAATGGAAGCAATTATTGACCAATGTGACTTTGTTGAACTTTCAAAATATGCAAATGAAAGAAGCCAGATACAAAAGTCTGCTTATTATATAATTCATTATACATGAAATATCTAGGACTGTGAACTTAATAGAGAAAGAAATCAAATCAGTGATTCCTGAAACATGAGAGAAGAGAGAACAAGAGTAGGATTGTATAATGCTTTCCTTAGATGACTTCAAAAGTGTATTGTGGGCTTGGAAGATGAATATATGAAAAAGCATTTGTTTCTGTAGTATGAAGACTTAAATTCAGATCTCTAGCACCCATGTGAAGAACCAGGAAGGGCCTTCTACACCTTTTATGTCAATGCTGAGGAGAAAGGACAGGGAAATAAAATAAAGCAGTTAAAAATCACACCATGCAGCAAATGTAATGCAAAAGGTTTACTGGGGGAGTGGGGAGAAAGTGAAAGGTCATCTAGAAGTGAGGACATGAGAGAAAGAGAGAGAGAGACAGAGAGACAGAGAGACAGAAAGACAGAGACAGAGAGACAGAGAGAGACAGACAGAGAGAGAGATACTGGAGACAGAATAAACAAGACAGAAAGAATGATTTGGGGTGGCATGGACCTTTAAGATGTGTACATCAGAAACCTGTGAATGAACACACATTCTCTAATTTGTGGTTATATCCATAGAAACGAGTTCTAGAACTCATGTCTACAAAGCATTTCAAGAGTGCCTAAATCCCCTTTCTTTATGCATGAATTATTGCACCTCATTTTGATAGAGTTATACAAAGTAATTGAAGTTTAGTATGAAAGAACTCATTATAAAACACTGTGGTAGTCTAATGAAATAATTTTTTGAAAGAATAACTGCTTGACAGTTTGTTGGTGCACACAACACTCAATTCTTAGATCAGCCTGCACTCTCACATTTAAGCCAGATAAACAACTTGGGAACAAAACTGTTGTGTCATTTAAAAAAATGAATAACAGTTTTCTTTTTCTGAAAACCAAGAGAAAAGACTAAATTATTGTTCTTTTCCATTATAAGTAAGCTCTGCAAGCAGACTTTCTAGTTTAAAATCATAAACATAGAACCAGGCAAATACAGGGAACACCCAGTGACTATACCTAGCAGGACCCTAGAATTCCCTGCTTGATAATACACAGATAAAACATCTTCAAATGAACCAGAGAGTGCAACAGAAACCAAAGAACAAAGCACCCACTCGACAAAGACAAGACCAGAAATGGGACCTAGAATATAATCATCATAAACCCAGATGCCTAGACACCAGTGTAAAAACACAATCTGTAACAGCCCGGACAATATATATCCATTAGGGTCTTCAAAATGCAACATAGCTGAAACACAAGAAAAAGACCTTAAAATAGCCTTTATGGATATGCTAGAGGCCCTTAAGGAAGAAATAAATAAATTCCTGAGAGAAATCTATGGAAATTCAAACAGTTGAAAAAAAAGGAATAAAGCAGTTCAAGACCTGAAAGTGTGAATAGAGGCAATAAAGAAAACCAAAAACTGAGAGAAATCTGGAAATGAAAAACGTAGGAACTCAATCCAGGCAGTGGTAGTGCGTGCCTTTAATCCCAGAACTTGGGAGGCAGAGGCAGGCCTGATCTACAGGGCAAGTTCCAGGACAGGCTCCAAAGCTACACAGTGAAAGCCTGTCTCATAAAACCAAACCAAATAAATAAAAATAAATAAATAAATAAATAAATGCAACTCTACTAGGAATCTCAGAGGCAATCCTCACCAACAGAATACCAGTTAGAGAAGAAAGAATCTTGGGCACTTGAAGACAGGATAGAAGAAATAGATACCACAGTCAAGGAAATCTATGACACTATGAAAAGACTACATCTACAAATGATGGAAATAAAGGAAGGAGAAGAAAACCAGGTCAAAGGCACATAAAATATTTTCAATAAAATCAGAGAATAAAATTCCCCTAACCTAAATGGAGATTCCTATCAAGATAAAAGAAGCACACAGAATATCAAGTAGACTGGACCAGAAAGGAAAGTACTCTTGGCACATATAATCAAAACACTAAACATGAAAAACAAAGAAAGCATATCAAAAGCTGCAAACATAAAATACCAAGTAACATATAAAATTATTCATATTTCAATAATTCCTGACTTCTTAATGGAGACTCTAAAAGCCAAAAGGGCCTGTACAGATGTTGTGCAGACTCTGAGCTCTGCCAAGATTGTACCACCAGCCAGCTAGGGCAAATATTTCTACATTCAAATTACACCTATGCTTCTAACATTTGTGATACTTCCATGCCTGTCTATAACTGTTGTTCCAAATAGGCATTGCCTCATTTGGTTCCTCTTAGATTTTTGTTTTTTTGGTTTGGTTTGGTTTTTTTTTTTTTTTTTGGTTTTCTTGCTTTTACTCCACCTACCGAATGATCTACTTTAACACACAACCAGAGGGACTCCTTTGAAAGTGAATTTCTATCATTTCTGCAATCATTTCTCCCCATTTCAAACAGTATATGGCCCAATGACCTAGTCAATTCCTTTTCCTCTCAGAACACCATCATCCTCCTAGGTCTTGTCAAGTATTCTCCCTATAGTTCTTTGTCTCCCAATACAGTCTCATGTGGGGCTTCTGTGTTAGAGTTTTTGTGGGAGCTGCTGCAGAGCATGGCATTCCCTTTACTCAGTGTCTGCCTCATTTCCTCATCAACTTGACATCTTTCCTAAAGCATCATCAGGACATAAGACCAACTCAGAGATCTGCCAAGATTGCACTTGCCCACCTCAACACTGCTCATCATCTATCTCTTCCACAGCACCCCCAAATTACTGAATAAATGTTTTATTTTTACATATTGCCCTTCCTCCACAAATAATAGAAGTTACACTAGGCCAAAGGGTTTTTATTAAACAAATTTGAAGAAATCTTATTTTTACCTGTAACATATTATATAACCATAAATTCTTTTTAGAAGAACACAACTGTTTATTCCTGAATAGTCTGGTAAATTTTAACTAGTGTATTTTATATCTTCACGTGTTCAGTTTATATTCACTTATATATAAAAACTAAATTTAGTTCAATAGGTAGGATAATATCAATGTAGTCAGTTTTAATTTTAATATATGCTATCATTTGGGCAAGTACCCTTAGAAACCTATGTCTTAAAAGCTTGGAACCTGTCCACTGCACTATTAGGAGCAGATCACAGGTTTCAGAGTTAGAGTATATTTGGAAGTCCTCCAGATACATGAGAAAGAACAATGAAGGGGATATTGGAACCCTGACTTTGCTTTTTCTTTTCACTCCCTGCTGCCATGAGGTGATCAGCTATTCCTTGTACAATGATGCATTGCTTTGCCACAGGCCAAGAGGCAATGAGATCAGGAAACTATAGCCTGAAATTTCTGAAACCATGGGCCAAAATAACCACCCTGCCTTACATGTCAGTCATCTCAGACATTCTATCACTGTGACGAAAAGCAAGCACTTATGCTTTTCTCTATTCTTAGTGGATTTACCTTTGATTCTGATGTCAATGTTATATGTATTTGAATGGTTTCTCCTTTAGCTATAGGAATATAGGACTCATCTTTGGTGTTGTAAATTTGGCACTCCCCTCACATACACCAATTATGTCATCCTCTGCAGTTTCAGTCATCACCCACCACTGCCACATCTGATGTGGCACATCTTCATCACAGGTTCCATAGAGTTACTCAGAAACATGAACACACCTTAAAGGTCCATGCCACCCCAGATCATTCTTTCTGTCTTGTTTATTCTGTCTCCAGTATCTAATCTATCTCTCTGTCTCTCTGTCTCTGTCTCTGTCTCCTCTCTCTCTCTCTCTCTCTCTCTCTCTCTCTCTCTCTCTCTCTCTCTCTTCTCTCTTTCTCATGTCCCCACTTCGAGACCACCTTTCACTTTCTCCCCACTCCCCCTGTAAACCTCTTGCATTACATCTGCTGCATGGTGTGATCTCTTGGTGGTTCTGTAGCCTAAGGTACGTTTTCTGCTACTTTAACCTAACATGTGGAAGATGAATTTCTGATCTAAGTTATATGAATAAATAAATTTTTCCTCACTCAGGCACATTTTAATGGCTCCAAAAGCTTTTCCCATTTATTCTTTTAAAAATATATGCTGACTCAAAATTAAGTATAAAAAGAAATATTGCTTACTGCTTCCATAAAAGAATGAAATTGTCATAAAATCAAAGCAATCATTCTTCACATGTCCAGCTTTAGGAGATATGTTGTCTAGAATTTGGGATACTGAAGTTAACAATAAGCACAATATCTTCCTTGTATTTTGATCCTACAAAAGCATTAAGCTTCTTACACATCTGTCTAGGCAATCCCATAACGGTACCACATTAATCTGTGAAATCATGGTCCCTCAATCCAAACTCACCATAACATTTCATGTATTTGCTCTTGTCACTCCTTTGATATGATTCTTTTGAAAAACTGATTGCTGCTGTGACATACTTTCACTATGGTGATTGATGGTATTATCTAATATGTAATATCCATCTCCTTATGCTAGAATGCAATGTGTCCTTGCATACTGTTAGACTAAAATCATTATGTGTCTTTTTGAAAAGTACTCTCGCTGTCATGCTAATTGTTCTCCTTTCCACAAGGCTGACAGAAATCCCTGCAAATTGCATTTTGCAATGGAATGCATCTTTTTCTTCTCACCACAAACCTATCATTTTATTGAAAGGTAAAGTCATATCCAGGAGGCCAAATTCATATCTTATATGCTGACAGTTGTTCAATTCTGACCCGTTCTTGGACATTTCACAAGTACCAGTCTGAAACTGAAAAGAAGTCTATAAACATGCTCAAAAGAGAAGGAAGCAAATATAATCTTTTTAATAATTACTCAAAACTTGCTCTACTATTAGGAAACATAAATGCAGTTCTGTGCTAATGGGACTTTATTATCATCTTATGACATTTGGAGATCTGTGTGTTACTTAAACAAATGGCATGCAATTATCAAACACAGGGAAAGAAAGCTAATTCTAGGATATGTGGCTTAATCCCACTATTTAAACAGTTTTACTTCTGAGACCTTGAAGCAAAGTTTGTCACTCACAAAACAAACAAACAAAAAAACCTGTTAAAGACATCCTTCAGTTTCTTGTTAAAACTATGTGATGAAATACCAGGCATTTCTATTTCTATTTGCCTATGTTCATCTTACTACCTATGATCTCCAAATTTTCAAATCTGTTATCTCAGTCATGTTGTTTATTTAATACTATAAATCAAATTAAAAAGGAATTCAACAATCTATAGTTATATTAAAATATTGTGTTCTGCTTCATTGAATAGAATAGACTAGTTTAATTAGTTTGCTAATAAATTGTACAGATGTATAATTCTACAAAGATTGAAAACATGTTTCTTCTCACCAAAATATGCTTTCCTAAATATGCATTGCATCTTGACAGTTACATATGTTGGGTATAAGACTCTTGGGTGACCTTGAAGGACTATTCCAAAATAGCTCACACTAATTTCTCAGCAAGTCAGAGAGCTGTGTGTTTTGAGGGCCCCTCTTATGTTGACAGATGTGTCTCTCTTTGCTTGCTGTGTATGGTGAGCTTGAAAGTATACAGGGACAGGACTTCTTTAGTTCTCAAGCACATTGGAAACCCACAGATGTGGTTAGACTTGGTGGTCTTATGTGTTTTATCAGCCAGTGACATCATGACAGATGAGAGTGTTCTGCCAAGGAAAGTCAGAATTTCCCAACATTAATGTATCCACAGACAAATCACATGTACTAAATGTCATCTAACCTATACAATGCTTTGAACATAATCCAGACTCAGAACAAGAAATCAACTCTATGACTGCTGAGCTTACTATAATGAGACATTTAATTCAGTGCAAAACACTGTCAGGATCTAAAATTCTTGTGAGTTAAATTAAATAGTTTGATATCTATCGCTAGGGATATGTTCCTTTCTTGTTTTTATTTTCACCACTATCTCATTTGATAAAGCATCAAATAATATCCTACTGAGAGAACCCCTTGAAGCTAACAAACAGTACATTGCTTTAGCGTTTTCTTTCATCTATGAATCACAAAAGAAATGCACTAATAAGTAAGTGAGTCAAGTGATGTACACAGAGAACAGAGCATTCTATCAAGACATCTTTTAGAGATAAAATCTCTAGGATTAGTCTGTCCAAGGGGAGATTAGAGCAAATCAGCGGTTTCCTCTGAGACAAATAGGCATTACAATTCAGTAAGAAGTGCTTTTTATCACACACAGCCCTTCAGCTAAAATATAATCAAACAATTATAAACTAGATAGACACTTCACAATTTTTCTATTAGCACTTTAAATCTTTAAAGGGATCATATCAGGTAGTAAGTCCCTTCAAAGCTGTACTCTGTGGACAACTGCGCAATAGAACAATGGACCAATCCTCATAAATTGGACTTAATAAAGCAGAATGAAGCCATGATTTGCCCTTTTATTTATGAGACATGGAGAAGCAGCTGCATGGTGTGTGTCACTTTGTAAATGGGTTCCGCCTCCAGCAGTTGTCTAGACCAGATGGAAAAGTGACAAGCCCCACTTAATATGTCATAGCATCAGTATGGTCATAAAAGAGTCCCCAGCAATTCTCTTTTGAACAGAAGCCACCTGTTTACTATAAACACTCTGTTTATTTCTCAAGCTGCAATTTCAATTTGCAACTTGCACCTGAAAGGTAGCACACCTTTGAGTTCAAAGCTGCCAGGTTGCAAATCAATGGTGGGTGTTTGAAGAGTTCAAGCCCCTGTAGTAGAATTTGGACAGTTTTTTCACTTTAATGTGTCCAAAGGTAGCTTGTAAATGATCCAGTCCATCTCCCATTAAAAGAGGTTTCGTCATAATTATAATTTCAGTTGGCACTGAACTTGGCTCTTGTTTTATTCTAAAATTGCATTTATTGCATCTATTACAAACAGACACAGCACCCTTTTGTTTATTAGAAACAGACTCATTATGCCTTCCTTCTTCTTAATCTCAGTAGCAAGGTGGAGGCTGGAAAAACTAAAGATTTGGCCCTAGGGTGTAGCTATATAATGTCCACATAGAAAAGAGGAGAATTTCATCTGGTTTTTGGGGCTCCTTGCTGTTCATTATGGGAAAACATCACTGTCTATAGATGTCCACAGTGGCTTAGCAATGATCATAACTCTTTGGAGGAGGCAAAATTACTTTTAAAACGAATGCATAAATCTAAAATCAAAGATAACGGACATCACTAGAACACTTATTCACATTGTGTGTTGTAAATCTAGTACAGCAGGCACAATGTCTCTCTGAACCAAGACATTCTGCAATAGAATAAAGCAAAACCAGGAGAAAAAACATATTTGGATGATGACCCCTGTAAGAAATTTATGATTCAGCTAAGTTTTTCCAATATAGGTTTTGTTAGGAGTCTGGGATTAAATTTGAATCCCTTCAGGGTCTAATATACAGAAATTTTTCTTATCCCTTTTCATTTTAGCCATAAATTTAGCCACTGAGATGACAATCTAAACCCAGAGCCTGTGAAGCATTCTTTAAAGTAGGCAAGGGTGGAGGAAGTCATCAGCAAGGTGTGAAAACAACACAGTTTAATTGGCCATTTCTTCACTTGTCCATCATTCAGGAGAAAAACATGAACTTGGAAGCCAGTCCTGTTGCATCCCTGCATGGTCATGGTCTGCCTGGCTATACTAGGGGTGGGGGAGGAGGAGTGGTAAATGAGTTCATTACTCACAAGTGCAAAGCTATTGTCTTTGGGCTTCATTTTAAATTTTATATCTGTGTAGCCTACACCACACAATCACACATCGCAGTATATTCACTTATACAGTACCTCACATTGTGAAAATCAACTGTCTATGATGTATTGTATAAGGTAAAAAATCTATTAAATCAATTATTGTAATAATCAGATATATAGCACAAAAACCTGGACCCACCCTCGTGTTGATTCCCTCCTGTGATTTCCCAATATAAGTATTCCCAAGATCCCAAAGAAAAAAAGAGAAATTATCAGCTGTTTTAAGGTAGGGATGCGAGTTACACATTAGGATGTATTTTGATCTTCAGGACCCAGCAGCTTCCTGTCTGATCATATTTTCATCTTCTACTCTAAGTAACTCTGTAGGGGAAAAAAGCCATCATTTTGCACAAATAGGCTGATGGTAACTCACTTGCCATCATTTCACAGCAAGCCTTGTCATGCTATTTCCCAGCTTTTAGGAAACAGAAGGCTCTCATCACACATACATTCAAGATAAGTGGTGAAAAATAAAATGTTTCTAACTTTATGCATGCTACCAAGTACACTAAAGTATTTCTGAATCATACATCCATGAATGTGGATTCAAAGAATGAAATTAAAAGAACATTTCCTTGGTGGGGATAGGCAATCTCACACTTAAGGAGAAGCGGAAGAACAGAATTTCATATGAAAATTTTCATGCTATCCCTGGGTATAGTATCAGCAATGTGTTCTCTAATATATACAACAGACATTCATCATTTCCTGAAAGACAGCTGAGAAGTCTTCCACCAAAGGGACTTGCTCTCACAATTAAGCCAGTATTTGCTTGCTAATGCATTTATTTTCTCAATTCCAGAGGATGGGGTGTAATAACTTGTGCTTTCTCAAATAAAGGATAAGGACAGTCTTGTTTTTATTATGTTTTATTGTTTGATGTTAGCAAGATGGCTTGTAAGTCATTATCTTCTAGTAGCTGTCACCATTAACATTCCAGTTTTACAGCTGAAAAGAGCAGGAAACAGGAGAGAGATACAAGGCTATGGGCCACGTCTGGCTCACTATAAAAGAAAGCCACACAATATATACATATAACATAGTCCTCCCCAGGAATGAGCTCCCTGATTGCTTATCTTATACCAAGTAGTCAGCCCTGAAATCATAACATAAGTAACACTTAACTGACCGGACAGGTTATATTTCTAAATTTAGTCACATGTCTCTGTATATAAAGCAGTTAAAGAAAAAGAGATCATGGTTTTGGGAAGAATCAAGAATGTTGAAGACTTGAAAGAGATTGCAGGAAGGATGGGGTGGGGGGCTGATATATGTCCATTTTAATTTTTTTAATTTAAAAATAGAAAAGAATCACGTTTCCTTTAAAATTTTTAGTTATAGAAATGGTGATTCATATCATATTTACACGCATACATTTCCCCCTTCAGGATGTTACTACAAGTTTTGTTGGAAAAATTTAACTTAAAAGCTTAAGAGAAAAAAATTAACTTTCTTTTTATTTATCCTTTGTGTTTCCATCATTTAGGACAGTGGTCCCTTCATATCCACCCTCTGCCCTTGGAACTACCCCACCCAAAATAAAATATAACTTAAGAAAAGAGAGAGAGGGAGAGAGAGAGAGAGAGAAAGAGAGAGAGAGAGAGAGAGAGAGAGAGAGAGAGAGAGAGAGAGAGAGAGAGAAGGAAACACCAATCTCATCATGGGAGCTGTAGTGTGGCACAGTGAGTGATGCAGTATACACTTTTATTCGTATATCTTTGCTTGAAAGTGTTCATAGCAAAGAGTCATGGGTCTGTTTCGAAGCCTCTGTTTTCTGCTCAACTGTTGATGCTGGGTTCTCACTGGAACTCCTATTGAATATCCTGTTGTTGCCCTGTGGTGTGGAGATCCTGCAGCTTTAGGTCTACAGGGACAGTCACTTCACATGCCCCAGCAGATCACAGATGGGTTGGGCTGGGTATTTGCAGGGTTGGTCAGCCCACCAGCTCTCCCTTGCTCTCACCACCAGGATGAGCTCTCCCGAAATGCCCTTGCTAGTTCACCCCTTGCAGCCATGAGCAAGGAGCCAGGCCAGTTCTCCGGCTTTCGTGTCCTCGGGGTCAGTTCTCTCACACCTACACCTGCAATGCCAGCTCATCTGTGTTGCCCAGGTATGGCATAGGGGCCACTCTCCCAAGTGCTATAGCTGAAGACGAGTAGGGACAGTTCTCCTGCTCTTACAACGTCAGGGCCAGCTCTCCCAACTGCCTTAGGCTTTGGGACACAATGACACGACACATCTCTCCCCTACACATGTCACCACATGACAGATCAGTAATCGGGCCCAGCTTTCCTACGTCCACAACCTCGAGGCTGGCTCACCTCCACTTCCACCAAGGGGGTCTGCTCTATTGTACAGCCCATTCAAGGTACAGGCCTGCTCACCCTAGTGTTGCAGATGGTGGTAGGCGGGAGCAGCTCTCCTGCTCTTAATACCTCAGGGCCACCTGTCTCAAGCATTGATGGGCAGTGGGTGGGGGGTATCTCTCTCCGGCCCATGACTATACATGACAGATGAGTAACAGGGGCAGCTCTCCCATGCTCAAAACATCGGGGCTAGATCACCCACTCCTCTACCAACAGGGCTGGCTCTGTTGTGCTGCCCAAGTGAGGTACAGGATCTGTTCTCCTAAGTGCTACATCTGGTGGCAGGCAGGGGCAGCTCTTATGGTCTCCCATATGTCTCAGGCACTAATGTGTGGGTGGGTGGGGCATCTCTCCCCAGCCTAGAGAGAAATTTTTATATGTAATTCCTTTACAGAAATCACTACTATGCTACATAACTTTAGAAGTTAATGTCACAGAGTTGGGCTTGTGGCTCCATAGCAGACTGTTTTCCTAGCATGTATGGGGCTCTGGGTTAAAGGCCCAGTATCTCAAAGAAGACAAAAGGAAAGTTGGAGAAATGGCTCAGTGGTTAAAGCACTGAGCACCAAAAATTGGATTCTGAGAGCCACTAGTAAAAAAATGCTAGTGGCGAGCCGGGCATTGGTGGCACACACATTTAATACCAGCACTCGGGAGGCAGAGGCAGGCGGATCTCTGTGAGTTCGAGGCCAGCCTGGTCTCCAGAGCCAGTGCCAGGATAGGCTCCAAAGCTACACAGAGAAACCCTACCTCGAAAAAAAAAAAAAACAAAACAAAACAAAACAAAAAAAAAAACGCTAGTGCCTTGGTGGCATGTCTGCAACTCCAGGCTTGAAAGGGTAATTCACAGAACAAATTTCCAACTTTGAATGAGTGACTTTGGCTTGTTGAATAAGGTGGACAAATAATAAGGGAGGATTTCTGACAATAACATCATGTTTCCCATGAATATTATTGACATTCCCATCCCCATACATGTCCCTACACATTCGAAAGCATGAATACACATATGCATTCACACACACACACACACACACACACACACACACACACACACACACACACACACATTCACCAATAGAAAAAAAGAATTATTGTTTATTTGGTTCTTTTGACCTTTTTGATTTGGAAGCTATTAAAGAAATTCCAAACTAGTTATTCCTTCACTATGAGTAACACCAATTTCACAGTATTCAATGATACATAATTCTGTAAAGTCTTTTATATTAGTTTAAGTCATATAAAACACAGATACAAAATGATTCAAATGGTTAAATATTCATTTGTTATTATAATCAAATAATAAATAACTAATTTGCAAGCCTAATTATTTTATAACAGCATCCTGTAATCAAGAAAAGTTTGTTACTATCTTCAATTACACAGTGACAGTGAGTAAAGAAAATATACTGCAGACTTCTATACTGGAAATTACTAGTCACAGATAAAGAATATTGCAAACACCTTTTTCTATCATAAAACTACATATAGCCGGGCATTGGTGGCATATGCCTTTAGTCCCAGCACTCCGGAGGCAGAAGGCAGGCGGATCTCTGGTCTACAAGAGCTAGTTCCAGGGCAGCCTCCAAAGCCACAGAGAAATCCTGTCTCGAAAACAAAAAAACAAACAAAAAAAATACATATAGCCAGGCGGTGGTGGCACATACATGCCTTTTATCCCAGCACTCGGTAGGCAGATGCAGGCAGGTGGATCTATGTGAGTTCGAGACCAGCCTGGTCTATAAGAGCTAGTTCCAGGACAGCCTCCAAAGCCACAAAGAAACCCTATCTTGAAAAACCAAAAAAAAGAAAGAAAATACATATTAATATATGCTTGAATGTTTCTTGTTAAGATTATAAGAAGACTGGACGAATAGTTGAGCAGTTAAGAACACTTGCTGATCTTCCAGAAGACCAGGTCTGTTCCCAACACAAACATGGGTGCCCACAAGCAACTCCAGTTGCATGGGATCTGTTACCCTCTTTTGGCCTCCATAGGCATGAAGCACACATGTGGTAGATATATGTACATGCAGACTACATGATCATGAACATAAAATAAAAATAATTTTTCAAATAATAAAAGTAAGGTATAAATTTAAAACTAGAGGTTCTTTTCATTGGCATTTTTCCTAAAACTCCAAAAGCTTATAGGGTAGGTGTCACTATTTCACTTTATAAATAAAGAAGACTTAAGACTCTGATGACTATCCCTGAGAAAACAGCAATCTCAAACTCTAAATTAAAGCTGAGGGCTTTCAAAATTTATATACATCTGGCTCTCAAAATTGAATATACAAAAGAGATATTGTTCCTTCCATCTAAGATAGGTTAAAAGTTCCCATTTTATCCCCAAGTCTCAATCAGTTAAACAGAAAAACAAGGTATGTAAAACAACAGGCAAGCAATTACTAAAAGATGAAAAACAAATGAGACGTGCCTTGTGCTTGACTAGCTGATGTCTGGAAACTGTTCCTAAGGGAGACAAAAGGAGGTGGAATGTTAGCAAGGATTAACATTCCCTTGAAGCTAAGGATACAGAAGTGGGAGTCTAGCACTTGAAGATTGACAACCACAATCTTCAAGACAATAAGCTACAAAGGAAATATGTGCAAAGACAGAACTCCAGAAAGTGTACTGTGTCCATTTAGCCTTTTACAGGTTAATGCATGGCATATATGGTAACACCATACAATGCCAGGGAAATATTCACCAGAAACTGAAACCAGTGTGCAGAGAGAGGACTGAAAACTGATTCTGTACAAGCCAAATATGCAGGAAACTTCCACTAGACATTGAGTAAAGTTCTCATAGGGGCTCTACCTTGACAGTGAAGTAAAAATAGCCTGAGGCTGGATGTAATCTTCAGCTCAGCTAAGACAACTTAAAATAAAGACCCAAGGAAGTCTGTGAATTTTGTAAGAACAAAGCTAAGAAATAGTTTACAAAAGCATCTAGCATTCCAAAATTGTAATGAAACTGTCTTGAGTATATCCAAACAAATGACACATTAAATGAAAGAAAAATATATCAACTATTATACTGAGAAATAAGTCATTTAGAGCTAAATCATAACGGATACATTTGATAGAACTGATATTCAAACCTTAGTCCATAGTTTATAATATACTTTGTCATGAAAGGCTATATGTTTTCCCTGAAGATAACAAGACAAGGATCTTCATGGCTATCTCTTCTATTCATTACACCACTGGAGGGTCCAGGCATGACAATTAGGCACAGAAAAAAAGAAATAAAAGTCAACCAGATTGGAAAAAAAAAAAGATGTAAAACAAAAGTGACATGATCTCACATATAGAAAGCCTTGGTTTACTGTATCATTAAGACATATTAACAAGTATATAAATGATACAGGGTATGAGATTGTGTCTCTATTATATAGTGAATAATCTAAAATAAAATATAAGGAACGGTTCCATTCATGACCACATACTGATTGTAATTTTAAAAACTTAGAAATGACTTTAGCCAAGCAAGTACAAATGTTCCAACAAGAAAACTGACTAATATTTCAGAAAGAAACTAAAGACCTAAATAAATAGAAACTACCCAAATTTCATGGATTACAAGATCTAACATTAAGATGAAAAAGTTCACAGTAGTGACCTACAGATCTAGTGGGCTTTGAAATAGGGTTGTAGACAACTTCTCTTTTAACCAACAAGATGATTTTAAATTTCAGATATGATTGAAAGGGACTCAAAATACCTAAAATCATCTTGACAAAAGTAAATGTAAATAAAGTACAAAGATTGTGTTATATGAAACCAAAGGTATACACACTGACCAATATAATGTAAATAGAAATTCAAGCATTTATATAACCTACTACTTGGTCTCAAAAACAGTGGAAAGGTCAATCAATGTGAAGAATAAGTCTTTTCTACTAATTGTGTTAGATAAACTGGATAGACACATGCCAGAAATTAATAGTCAACCCTTCCTTCAAATTGCATATAAAAATTGAACTCACAATGAATAAATAATAAATAACTAAGAAAAAGATAATATTAGTAGAAAATAATGGAATGAATCTTCATATTATTATATTTGACAAATACTTCTTTTCAATATTTTTTTTTAATAATGCACATGGACAGAGTTGGAGGTATATGCACTAAGTGCAGATGCCTGTGAGACCAGCAGAGGGCATCAGATCCCCTTGAGCTGGAGTTATGGGCAGTACTGAGCTGCTGATGTGGGTTCTGGGAGCCATCTTTATTCCACTAGAGGGAACAAAGAACTCTTAACCATTGAGCCATCTCTCTAGCCCCTTGGTCAAGAATCCCTAAGTGGAAAATGAAAGCAAGCAAAGAAAATTAGATGAACTAAACTAAATAAAAAATGAAGAAGATTGTGCTTCCAAGCATCCATCAAGAAACTGAAGATATAATCCATAATATGAAAAAATATTTGCAAATCATGTTTATAAGGGACTGATGTCCATAAAATACAAAGAATCCTTAAGATCCAGTAATGGGAAAGCAAGTAAACACACACAAATTGAGTCAAATTCTGGGTAAACGAATAAACATTTCTCTGTAGAAGTTATAGAGATGGCCAAGCAGCGAAGTAAAATATTTGCCCAACAAAAATCAAAGAGACATAAATCAAAGCCAAAATGAAATGCTACTTCATAACCATTAGATGACTGGAATCAAAGAAGAGAGGGGGAATAAATCCAGGGGAGAAGGCAGTGGAGGTAGCTGGGAGGAGTGGAGGGAAGGGAAACTGTGGTTAGGATGCAATGTATGAGACAAGGATCTATTTTCAATAAAAAATATTAATAGTGTAGCAGAAGCCAGAGGCCTCGAACCAAACCAATGACTCTTTGAAATGAATAGTTACAAGTAAAGATGCATGGAATAAAGAGTATACTGTGTGACTCGCTGAGCCACAGTGTAGCTTCCAAGCAAGAATTTCTTCTTTTTTTCTTTTGTTTTGTTTTTTGTTTGGTTGGTTGGTTGGATGGCTTTGGTTTTTTATTTTACTTTTAAGTTTTGTTCTTTTGGGGGGGAGGTTGAAAGGACAGAGAGCAGAAGCAAGGAGATAGGAGATAAGTGGGATTGGGATGTAAGATTGAAATGCACAATCAATCAAAAAAGTTTAAGAAATTAAAATAAAAATAAGACAAATAAACAAACAAAACAGTGTATCACTCTCACACTAGGTATATCATCATCACACTAGGAATTTCAGAAATATCTAGCTAAGAAGCAGTCACCCATCTTTGAAGAGCCTCTACTAACCACCACCACCACACCACACCACATATCCCCACGCAAACTTGTAGGATTCCTCTAGGTGTAATAAATAGGTTAGCTGTCTTTGAACTAGAGAGATGAACCAGTTGTTAACATCATACACTGCTCTTCCAGAGGATGAGAGTTTGGTTCCCAGCACAGATGTTGATCTGCTCACAATCACTTGTAAGTCCAGATCCAGGGCATCCATCACACTCTTCTGGTCTCCAAAGGCTCCTGTACTCATGAGTACATGCCCCATCCCATACATACCTAGTTGAAAATAAAATATGTTTTAAAAACTCAAATTATGGAGGTGACCTCAGCATATATTGAGTCTGGCAGTTACACTTTTCACTCTTGAAACCCAAAACCTAACTAGTAACTATAAATAGGCAACAATCCCTACATAAATATCCTTGAGCTTGAGAATGAGGCTGAGATACCCATTTATATCCCAAAACAGAGGAAAGTGAAGTTCAAAATGTTCAGAGTTAAGACCCTCTTTGAAGGTAAAGCCCCTTTCCCAAATCAACAGAGTGCCACACACAGAAGCTTGTTCTAACCACAATCTTTACCTTGGAAAAGGTGAGCTGCAGACAGTCTTTTGCCCCACTATTCTTGCCTTTTTCAAGAGATTCACTTTGGTCTCATCCCATATGAAACTTTAGGAGTACCTGCAGAAGTTGGCTACATGGGAACTGGTTAGAAACAAAGGACACAGAAACACTAGTGAGTGGATCATTTTTCATTAGTTGACTGTGTTTCTCCACAGTCAGATTTCTTCCTTTATAATAAGTAAAGGAATAAATGACATCCCAACATCATTTGATATAAACCTCCATTAGGTCTGGAGGCAGCCACAAACTGAGCAAACAAATGCACTCTCAGCTTTCTGAACAACTAAGTGGAATGAGTATGGAATCCTTGGTGATTATGGCACTTGGTCTGATGAACTCAGCCCGTCTGAAAATGATGCTTCTCTTTCCTTGGTATAAGGAGGGAAGAACAACTATTTTTAAATCTCTCTATATGTTTTCCAGATTTTTGATAATACAGACTGGTTTTAAAAAATCTTTGCAAAATCTTGTCTTTCTGCTGCCGTATCAGCCATTTCCCAGACTCTGTAATTGATTCCTTGGGGCATGCTAGAATCTGGAAGCAATGAAGTGTGGTTGTATAGCACATTAGGAGAAATTGCTTCTTCTTGCAAAGTTGCTTTCTCCTGCCAGGTTGTCACAGGATTCTCAGTGAAGTGGAGAACAGTTTCATCAGACAGGGTAGGAAAGGATCCTTCAGCTTCCAGGGGGAAGTCTAGCTGAGCTCAGAATTTCTGCTTATTCTTTTTCATTTGTACCCTCCCAGTGCACACTATGATCATCAGATGGGCACTCTGATCTAAGCCAGTAGTCAGAAGCTGACATACCCACTCTCTCCTGTAATAGAAAGCACTATTATGGATGGTTACAGAAAATCCCTGCCTTTATATTTTAAATAATAGATCTGTTATCAAGAGTCTGAACTTTAAACCTGAATTGTTATTTCCAATAGAATAAGGAATCAACTGTGCACCTAACATTCCTTAGCCCTTCATATGAGTCCATTACTCCTATTGCTGTCATTTACCACTTTTAGCTACATACTGCCAGGTTTCATTAATTGAAAGTTAGTCAAGACAAGAGATCCAGTTTCTTCAAGGTCTACTCTATCACAGAGTTCACTGATAGAACAATAAAAATGCTTTCTTTAATCAGAAGTTTAAATGTGTTAAAAAATATTTCAAATTAGTGTAAACATCATTTCAAAGGTCAGGCCTGAGGATCCGCTGAGAAGTGCAGGTAGGAACAATTCCCAAAAAGCTGTGCAGCCTAGTTACATAACCTCTACCTGATGACTGATGGGGCATCTCTATCTGATGTTTTTAAGCTATCTGACCTCTCCACTGACCTCCACTAAGCAGTATTTCCCTGCGTGTTTTTCCTCTTAATTGGTGTCTAATGTTATTTAGCACTTGGGAGAAATTAGGTCACATTTTAGCATCCTCTTTTCCAGGAAGTCCAAGAATCAGTTCAAACACATAATAATTGGGATAATTGTGAAGGTTTTCAAAGTGGAAAGGCTCTTGGTTAAAGTAATTCAAAATATAGACTACCTTACATATGACATCTTTCTCTGGTTTGTGTCCTGCTTATATTTCTATTGCTTGATAGATGTCTGGACACTATCTTAAAACACATTAATATAAGATGGTAGGCAAAAGTCGATATCAGTTTATGCCCTACTCAAACTTACTGCATATTATATTTTCACACTGGGCAAAGCCCTACTTGATTCCATTTTACAAGTATCTTTTGACTCCTTTTTGAGGGAAGATGACTGTGGTGACTGAGTAGACTGAGGAACATCTATCTACTAGGCATCAGACATCCAACACAGACTGATAACTGACTTAATTTCTGGGAGTAGAAATTGAGTTACCCTATAAGGTGGTAGTGGTAAATTAAGACAGTGGAGACACACAGACATATTAAAATCATAACGGCTAAAAGAGGACTCATTGGGCAAACCAGACCAAGAAAAGGGTGAACATCCTCATCTGTACCTCATAAATTAATGGACACCTAACACTATGATCAAGAACTGACAATCAAAGAACTCCCAGATTGTCCCTGTAGCTTCAGCTATAGTGAATCCCTTATTGTTGACTTGATCAACTCCACAATCCTCCCATACACTTCTTTGGCCATCTGGACCAGGAACTAACATGCTGTTTCCTGTTCCTGATCTATTTCCTGCTCTGGACCTGCTTCAAATTTCCACCTGGCTGCTGAATACTCAGCTTATCTCTCAAGCCTGGCTTCAGCAGTTCCAGAATCAGCTCTGGCCAGGAACTTCTCTGGCTTGTTAACTTAGCAGTATCGACTCTTTTCAGCTCACCTCTGAAAACTTCTGAACTCTATGCAGCCTTTCTAACTTGCATGTATTTTGTAATCCATACACATGCAGATACATAGATTATGATGCTGCTGAACATGATGATGATATAGATGATAGACAGACAGACAGACAGATAAATCACAGGCAGGCCAGGGAGATTGCTCAGTAGGTAATGGTACTGGTTACCAAGCCTTTCTATCAAAGGTTGATCCCTGGAAACCATGTGATAGAGGAAGACTAACTCTAGCATGGTATCCAGCTGGCCTCAAATCCATCATTCTTCTGTCTATGCCTCCTGGTGTGAGTTACCCAGTAACTTTAAAAAACATGGATATTTATATTTAAGGTATATATGCTATTATGGAATAAATGTAGATGGCAACATGGTTACTACAGTAAAGCAAAATTAACATACCCATGATCTAATATAGTTAGTCTTATGCATGTGTGTATGTGTGCAATTGTCTGTGGGTATGTGTGCATGTGTGTGCACACACATGTGTATGCATGTGTGTAGCTATGGTCCTCATGTTGGAACATTAAATATCTAGAATTTTGTATCTTACATATCTGCTGATTTATAGTCCCTAAACTATTTTATCCTCCACCAGTGCCACCTTTAAACCTGGTAACTTCTAATTTGTTCTTTATCTCTGCACATTTGAAAGCAATTTATAAACTCTAAAAATAAGAGATCATGTAATATTTTACTTCCTAAATCTGACTCATGTCTTTTAGTTCAATGTCCAGCATTTGTGGGGCTCTTCCATGTGACAAATGCACCTCAGTCACCCTAGAACTTTGTAACAGACCACTGTAAGCACAAATGCCAGTGTGTTTATCTATTTGCTCTTTGGTGGACACTGGCTGTTCTCATATCTTGGCTTCTGTGATTAATGATACAATGAACATGGAAGTTCAGAGATATTTACAAACTGAAAGCTTCATTTCCTGTGAACATATGACAAAAGAGGGCTTATTGGATTGTGCAGTATTCATACATATTTTTGTCAAAATATCTCCATATTTTCTGTAATAACTCTACCAATTCACATTTCTGTAACAGTTTATACAAAGAATAATCCCTTTGCTTGAATCTTCACCAACATATTACACATGTTGATAACAGCCAGACTAACAGGTATGGAGTGTGATATCCTACAGAAGTTTTTGTTTATATTTCTCAAAGGAGTAATGATACAGAGAAATTTTTCATATACACTAATAAATATCTACTCTTGTTCTTTGCCTATTGAATAATCAGGATACCTTTCACTGCTTTGTTGTATATAGTCTTTATAAGTTTGGATATTATTTGTTATAGGTGTCTTATCATTCTGTTGACTAGTTCCTTTACTGTGGAGGAGTTTTTGTTTGTTTGTTTGTTTGTTTGTTTGTTTCATGAAGCATTTTTAAATTTTTGTTTTAGTAGCTTGGGTCTTGGCTATGCTATATTATTTCTAAGAACAGTATTAGGGGATTGTTTTTCCTGTATTTCTTGTGAAACATGTAATTTCAGGTTTTTCACTTTTATGTCTTTATCCATTTTGAGTTGGTTTTCTGTGTATGGTATGAAGCAAATGTTTAATGTCATTCTTTTACGTAAGGGTATCCAGTTTTCCCAGCACCACTGACTAAATAGCACATACTTTCTCTATGTATCTTCTTGTCTTGGTTTAAAATTAGTTGAGTATATGTATCTGGGTTTACTTCTGGACATCTATTCTTTTCTATTTGTCTATGTTTCTATTTTATACCAGTAGCATGTTGTTTAATTATATTAGCTTTGTAATATAAGTTTGAATCAGTTTCAACTTTATTTTCTCTGCAGAATTTGTTTGGTTATTCAGGATTACTTATGATTTCATGTAAGTTTTAGAATTGTTTTTCTATCAGAAAAAATATGACTTAGGGTTTTGACAAGGATTGCATTGATTTGTATATTTTGACAAAAACAATTTATTCACTTGCAAAGAATATAGGTTATATTTTCCATTTATTTACTTCTATTTCTTTTTTTCCAACTTTTTTTATTTGAATTAGAAACAGGATTGCTTTACATGACAATCCCATTTTCCTTCTCCCACCTGACCTCCCCTACCCACCCACCCCCAACTAAAACTTTATCTGTCACATATCTTTTCTGTTCCCCTATATGCCAAGGCCTTCCATAGGGTGTAATCAGAGTCTTTCGTTTCCTTTGGGGCAGGGCATAGGCCCACCCCCATGTGTATTGGCTCAGGGAGTATTCCTCTATATGCACTGGGCTCCCAAAGTCCACACCTATGCTAGGGATAAATATTGGGCTTCTACAGGAGGTCCCATAGATTTCTGGGGTTTCCTCACAGAAACCCATGTTCCGTGGGTCTGGATCAGTCCCATGGTGGTATTCCAGCTATCAGTCTGGGGAGCAAGAGTTCCCCGATGTTCAGGTCAGCTGTTTCTGTGGGATTCACCAGCCTGGTCTGGACCTCTGAGCTCTTCACTGGTCCTTCTCTGCATCTGGGTTCCAGTTCAGATCCGTGATTAGTTATGGGTGTCTGCTTCTACTTCTACCAGCTGCTGGATGAAGGCATATAAGTCATTCATCAATGTCATAATCAGGGGAGGGCATTTAAGGTAGCCTCTCCTCCATTGCTGAGATAGTTAGCTGGTGTCATCTTTGTAGATCTCCAGACATTTCCCTGGTGCCTGATTTCTCTGTAAACCAAAAATGTCTCCCTCTATTATAACACCATTCTTGTTATCGTGTATTCTTCCCCTGACTCATATTTTCTGCTCCCTCATGTCCTCGGCAAACTCTCTTCCTCTCCCCTTCTCATTCTCCTAGCTCCCTCCCCCCTCTTCCCATGATTCCAATTTGCTCAGAAGATCTTGAACCTCTCCCCTTCTCCAGGGGACCATGTATGTCTCTCTTAGGGACCTCCATGTTTATTAGCTTCTTTGGCAGTGTGGATTGTAGGCTGGTTATCCTTACTCTACGTCTAAAATCCACATATGAGTGAGTACATACCATGTTTGTCTTTTTGCGATTGGGTTACCTCGTTCAGAATGGTTTCTTCTAGATCCATCCATTTTCCTGCAAATTTCAAGATTCCATTGTTTTTTTTTTTTTTCTGCTGAGTAGTACTCCATTGTGTAAATGTACCACATTTTCTCTATCCATTCTTCGGTTGAGGGGCATCTAGGCTGCTTCCAGTTTCTGGCTATTACAAATAGTGCTGCTATGAACATCGTTGAACATATGTCCTTGTTGTATGAATGTGCTTCTTTTGGGTATATGCCTAAGAGTGGAATTGCTGGATCTTGTGGTAGACTGATTCCCATTTTTTTTTTTTGAGGAGTCGCCATACTGATTTCCAAAGTGGCTGTACAAGTTGGCACTCCCACCAGCAGTGGAGAAGTGTTCCCCTTTCTCCACATCCTTTCCAACATGAACTGTCATTGGTGTTTTTGATTTTGGCCATTCTGACAGGAGTAAGATGGTATCTCAGAGTTGTTTTGATTTGCATTTCCCTGATGGCTAAGGATGTTGAACACTTTCTTATGTGTCTTTCAGCCATTTTAGATTCCTCTATTGAGAATTGTCTATTTAGTTCTGTACCCCGCTTTTTAATTGGGTTGTTTGGTGTTTTGGAGACTAGCTTCTTGAGTTCTTTGTATATTTTGGAGGTATTTCTTTTATAAATATGTTTTGTATATAAGTCATTTACCACCAGGGTTAAATTTATTCCTAATTTGTTTGTTTGTTTGTTTGTATGCCATCACAAATATCTGGGTTTTTTTTAACCTTGTTTTAGGTTGATTTTTTTGTGTTTGTTTCATATTGGTTTTACATTCTAGAACTTTATTAAGTTAACATTGATACTTGTACTTGTTCTTTCAGGAAATTAAGAATTTTTCTAAATAGGATAAAATCCTCTGCAAATGATTTGACTTGCCTAGATTTGATGTCTTTGTGGTGGCTTGATTGTTATTGCTAGCAGTTCTAGACAGTGAACAGGTAGAGTAAGTTTGTTCTCCTGTCCTAACATGCTTCAATACAATTTAAATTTCATGTGGATATTATACTATATACAGAAATTCCATTGATTTTTGTTCAAAAATAGAAGAAATTGTTGAATTGGTACTTTAAAGCATATCATTGAACAAAGTTGTATTATCATATAATTAATACTGAATGCTTAGAACCTTGATGTCCAACTTGTCTAGTGTATTGTACATATAATACCAGAATGCATCACTTAGGACCTCTGACTTAATGTACATAGAAAATATATGTATATATAATCATATTTAAAGTACATCTGAGTAAAATCTAAAATAAAATTGTTAAGAGATATCCAGTATATAAAATACTTAGTGTAATGACTCTCCTATGGAAAAATGACATTATTCCTTATTTCACCTTTCTTTATCAAAGAAATCTCTAACAACAGCACTTGTATTAACTTTCAGTTTTCAGTAGGGATTTACAAGAGTGAGTTTTCAGAGTTGAAACTATTAAACTGATTAAATGAATTAGAAAGAAAAGGAGAACATTGAAGGAGAGACCAAAGTGGTTCCAAGTTACAGATAATGAAAAGGAAAGAGAATGAAGTCACTACAGAAACAGAATGAAGAGAAAAGTAGACATGTTCAAGACAGAAGATTGGTAGTTTTAGACAAAATGAGTTCGAGACAATGATGACTTTTTGTAAAAGCCCCCACGATGGTATCTGAAAATACTATCCTTCTCTTCATTCCACTGTTCCAAGGTTCAACATTCATCCATAAACAAATGAACCAATTGCAAAGAACTGAAATTTTTACTGGGAATTTTCTAACTCAATTATGTTAACTATTAGTCAGTTTCTGTTAATTGTTACTTTTAACTTCCTTTTCAATTGACTAGTTTAAAATTGGAAAATCATTTCTTACTCCTTCTTTTGTATTTCCTAGGGTTATGGATATACCCACTACTTCCTATGCCAAATATATAATCACAAAGGAGAAAAGCAAGTCATTTTCTCAAATTTGTTCCAATTAAAATAGAAAACTCAAAACTGCCTTCTGTTCTATCATTACTATCAAAATCTCTCAATTTTCTAAATTTCTTGGGACAGAATCACAATGTGCATGTGTTTACAGAAAAACAAGCTTACTATTTAAATATAGTACATAATATGCATGGGAACTATTCGTATTTTAAGAAATTTACACTTATCATTAAACGTCAAAGATAGAACAGTAGGGAGAAACTCAAAATCACTAACATTACTAAACCACAATATTATCAATTGACATTTTTGGTATTTTTATATG
Source organism: Cricetulus griseus (assembly GCF_003668045.3). NCBI lineage: Eukaryota > Metazoa > Chordata > Mammalia > Rodentia > Cricetidae > Cricetulus > Cricetulus griseus. The sequence goes on from NW_023276807.1 coordinate 43,891,244, forward strand.
AGTTTTATGAAGACTTCTTTGATGTTGCAACCACATTTTACATTCTAGATTTTAAATTACCACCTCTTGATGTTCAGGAGTAAAATAAATACATCGTTAATCCTCCCAATTTCATTGACCTTAAGGCATATCTATTTAACCCCCAGGAAGAGCCACAATAATCCCTTATTTATTAAATTACAAATCTACGCAACCATCTTCTCAGAAGTACATCTCACTTCCCAAACCCTCCCAGTTATTCTCACTAGACCTGTTCTTCATCACATCACAATTACCAGTCACTGACCCTCCTATGTTCTCTAAGTCTGCATCTTCCAACATTACCTCGGCCACATCTGGATTAGATTTCAATGGGCAGAACTCCCTCTAGTCTCTTGACAGCATCTTTATATGTCTTCCTATATTTTCATTTCATTGAGTACACATGGCAAAATCAAAGCCTTAATGAGTCCAACTGTTAGCTTCTCTAAATCAAGATCAAGGATAATGTTACTATAAAATGTAGCCCATATGCACAGACAGTTCCTAACATAAATCAGCAGTCGCTAGCCTCATCTGCACTTTTAATGTGTCTCGCAATTATTATAATGATTTCAAGTCAGCTCTTTCTTCTATTTTCTGCCATAGCTACAGTGAGTCTCTATTCTCCTTACGGATTACACTATGCCACCTTCTTCTTCTTTGCTATTCATTCTCTACCTTCTATCCAGAGAAAACTCAAAACATTAGTGCCAAAATGTGTTAAAAAAAATCCCTAAATTTTTCCTTTTATTTCTCCATCAGAGTTATTGTTTTCCCAAGATGTCACTCTACTTACATCAGAAAGCAACCATTTCACCTTCTGAAAATTATTGTAAAATCTCAATCCTACTTTTTAAACCTATATTGTGGTAGTTGGCTAAAAACTTTTTTTTTAAAAAAAGCTCTCTTACTTTTTCCAAAGAACTCCATCTCCTCCACCAATTAGGTTTTTTAATGCAAACCTAATCCTACCACATTAGTGACTAATATCATTATCGATTGTCTTTGGCTTTCAGGACATGGGTGAAACCTTTAGCTGAAGTGCAAAGCCATTCATGACTTGGACCCTCACTAGTGATTAGTTTCTTAAATCTGCCTGCTGAGATACCTTTTCATATGCACTTTAGTTTAAATGGTTCAATTTATTTATTTAATATGTTATGTTCCTTTGCATCTGTATATTTACATAAATACCCTAACTTTTGTAAGAGCCTAGGTGTACTATTCAACAAAGGCTATCTATGTTTACTTCCTTCACTGATAAATAACTCCTACAAATATTTAAGTCCTTTTTCAAACCTCTACTTATTTGCTGATATTTCTGTAATCACCAAGATTTTATCTGGTATTACATTTGAACTTGTCTTTTTCACCCTACAGTATGTAACAGGTCTTCATTTCTCAGGCTGACTCACAGAGTATATTCAGAGATGACTGAATATAAAGAAAAATGCATACAGAAGAAGGATGGAGGAGAGTAAGGTAACAGTAAAGATGTTGAGTCATAAAAAGTCACACCATTATGTACCTACCTAAAAATAGCTATAATATATTTAAGTCTGGATATAAATAGAAATATACAGTTAAAATGAAAAGTTCTGCCTGTGATAACAATGCTCCTCTAAAAGCCATAAAACATCTAACAAAAACTACAACATCCTTGAGAAACCTTCTGAGTTGTTTGTCATAGCTGTCCAAGAGACTCACAGGAGAGTCTAGGCTATTGCTGTTATTCCTGGTTGTCACCCAGAGGTAGAAAAGTCCCTATTGTTGAAGAAACTTCACACATCAAACAGAGGACAAAAGGACCCAAGATGGATCTAACATGAAAGCCTCTTCACTGAGAATTAGCTCTCATGGAGGTACCATACAAGCTTCCAAAGGGGGACAGTAACCAATAGTCTTACCCACCTATGACCCCTGTGAACTACAACAACAATCAGCATGTCATAATAACCCTAAGGGTACAATAGTGGCACTCATAACCTGGCAGTTAATAACAGCTACATAATTGGTTTTAAGGCCTGTTCAACAAGAGGTAAATCATGCCTGCTATTGAAAACCTAGCCAGCTACCCAAAATTAGTAAAGTCATGGATTTTGGAGAAGAATTTACAAAAGCTATCTCACAAAGCTAGTATAATCCATAGCTATGTTCTGCATATTTATCCTTACACAAAGAGATAAATGTAAATCACCTTCCTCATCAAGGAAACTTCTTTTTGTCATAGATACAGATCATTAAAGGGCACTACAACCAATGAGAGCACAGCATTGTGAAACCAGTTCATACTGATACATCAATAACACAACTCCTGCACCTAAGGCTCAGAGATCATTGTATAGGAAACAGAAAAATTGCAAGAGACGGGGGAAAGAGTATGTCTCCTAGAAATTTCAAGGAAGCTACACCCATAAAGTCTCTTCAACATGGCTGACAAAAAAATATGACCTACGCAAGGACAAGTGCCAGTGGATATTATAATGCAGAAGGGGGAAAGTTTAAGAGTCCTCAACACTAGACAAAGAACTTCAGGGAACTAAGAAATACTGAGAATAGCACACCTAGAGAAAAGCACACCAACTGGTCATCCAATAGTAAATGGTTCAGAGCAAAAAACAAGCAAATAAACATATAAGTAAAATTATACAAACTGAGCAGGTTTCTCTAGTATATTTAAGAGTATATATACACACATATGCACATATATATACATATGTCATATAACAATGATCAAAAAATAAGCCATGAATTTAATAAGAGAGAAGAAGGATACAAGCGTACAAGGTAGAGCTCAGGGATGGAAAGGGAAGATGACATAATTGTATTATAACCTCAAAAACTTATTTTAAAATGTGTTTTATCCATTTTTGTGCTTTCATTATAAATGAAGCACCTTTGTTACAAAGAATCTGCCCAGTAAATGGATACGTGCATAGTCAATGAGCAACTTCTCTATTAAAGGTGAAATAATTACTACACATCATAGATTACTTATTGATCCTATTTCCATTAGGTGTCCTTTAAAGTTCAGAGATGATGCCAAGAGATGAGTTAGGCCATATTATTTACAGGTGGGAAAACATGCAGAGCATAAAAAGAAGAAGAGAAATGGAAGCATTTTCTGACTATAGTGTATGTCTCCAACTGTGGGAAGAGATAGAAAAGAGTAAAGACAATATGTCTGACATCAATGTACTTCCTAAAGAGGTTGGCCCACATAAACAGAAAGTTCTAAGGTGGAATCACTGTTTGGAGTATTTCTCAATCATTTGGGAAGATACCTACCTCAATATCCCTGCATAATTACTAGCTTCCATAAGCTCAAAAAATGTGACCTCATCTTTTCTAGACTGATGGACACAGAAGCAATAGCTAAAATGGTTATTCAGTTGTTTTCAGTGTATAATTATAACACCCAGGAAATTGGTTTCTTCAAAAATCTTGTTACCAGCTTTAAAGGTGTCCTGGTTAATTTTTATTGTCAATTTGAGTATTCTGGTAGGAAAGATTCTTAACTATAGAATTACTTGTATTAGACTGATCTGTGGCCAAGCCTGTGGGAGACTGTCTTGTTGATTGATGTTGAAGGGCCCATGCCACTGTGGATGTCACTGTCCTAGGCAGTTAGGTCTGAGCTACATAAGAAAACTTGCAGAGTATGTGTCAGTGCAGTAAGTGCAATTTTTTCCATGGTTACTGACATATCTTCCTAAGTGATAGATCCTGGCCTGGAAATAGAAGCCAAATAAATCCCTCCCCTAACAACAACTTGTTTTGGTCCAAATGTTTTATAAAAGCAACAGAAAAGAAATTAAGACAAAAGCTTACTCAATAATGAAGCCTCCAAAGCTACACAGAGAAACCCTGTTTCGAAAAACCAAAAAAAAAAAATGAAGCAAGTCATTTTTAAAAGTGTAATAAAATATGAAGTCCCTTTTTTTCACCTTAATACAGTACTTCTCAAAATTACCAGAAAAAAACAGCCATTTTATCTATAAGCCCCTTGTAGACTTCACATGTCTCCAAAGCATTAGCAAGATAGTAAAGATATGTATCTTGCTATCAAGTGTTATACAATCTACTATAGATACTAAAATGAACTATGTATTACTTATGACAACTATATAGTGAATGACAGGTCTGGGACTTATACTATCAAGTACACTAAACAAACTCTTCTCAGTGCATGATCCAAAAGTGTAGTTTAGTCCTATAACATACAAGTATGACATGACAGAGTTAACTGCAGGATGACATTGAGCTAAACATGATAAAGATATTTGGATGTTACTTCCTTAAAACTTTTTTATTAGTTGTCATGAACTGTGTTTGCTTAAAGCAAACTCTGATACACCCCCTTCAAAAAAAATCACACAGAGAAAATTTCTTAGAACATTTATTTATTGGTGTACCTGGGAAGATACAGGAAAAATTGGGTTGATCTAAGGGAAAAGATGACACCCAGTGTTGTTATAACTGAATGTTACTCTCAGCCTCCATCAGAAAGGCTTGTCTTTGCAATGAAGTGGTAAATACAGAGACGGTGGCTGCTCTAAGTGTTGCAAATAAGTGATGGTTAAGGACTCAGACCTAAAATGAATATTTATACCATATTCTCTAAGCTTCAGAGATCATGGAACAAGGGGTAGAAAGAATGTAAGAGCCAAGAGGTAGTGAGGAGAGCTGCAAATTACTATCTTCTGGGCATGACTCAGCCATTACTATCCCAACTCTATAGCAGCTGGGGTTAACTTCAGCAAAATCTCATGGATCCCTATCCCTCGTGCTGAACTATTGGCTAAGGCTGGATTCTTGGTGAGGGGGAATCATTGTCTTTAATTATCGATGAAAAACTCACCAGGTTCCAGTGGACAGTTCCAACCCCATGGTCAAACAAATGGCTCTGGTTAACTAAGTGGGTCACAAGACAAAATGAAAAGACATGGAGTCAAGAAAGCAACTTTCACAAAATGGGGGAAAGGGATTGGTAGTGGTCAAAGTGGGATAATATGAAATTGTAGAAGAATGCAATTTTTATTTTAATTTAAAAATTGTTCTATAATTTGGCTATGATGCTAAAATCATGTCTTCCTTTTATTCATCACTGGCTACCAGACAGATAATTGCTAGTGTTTTTAGGAATAGGAATGCCAGAAAACACCTGAAATTTAAGAAGAGAGCTATGTCTGATGTTCTGAGACTACATCACTATGAATGGAGACAAGTATATAAAGAGAAACAGAAAACACATAATCGTCAGCTGGCACCTATAAGTATATATATCAGCCTGTCATGGCAGGGCTTTGCCTCAGTCTGCACCTCTTGCTTTTACACAGCTCTGTACCTCTTGCTTTTACACAGATCTGTACATCTTGCTGTGATTAAGTCACCAAACGTGTAGATTTTCCCATAATTCATCGAAC